>NC_142013.1:11648537-11806037 GCF_049901735.1 Notechis scutatus | reverse complement strand
AATTGAATGAATGAATGAATGCATGAATGAATGAATAAATAAAAGAAACCAACCAACCAACCAATCAAACAAACAAACAAACAATATTTCATAGCCCCTTTCTCATTTATTCCTTTCTTCCTAAGGTTAGGTTTTGTATTCTTTTTTTTTTCATTTACTCACCTATCATTCTTGTTTAAACAAAAGGTGAGCCTGTCAGGGATATCAAGCAGACCAGAAATGATAGAGCCCCTTCTCATCCACATTTCCTATTAATTAGATGCAGGCCTAATATCGAATTCTTCCAAAGAAATCCAATTTTTTCAAGGAAGTCAATGATCCTGTAAAGCTGGATCCCATATTTTGTTAACTGTGATTGATGGACCTGTTTTTATTCTGGCAGCTGTTTCGAATTGTGTTACTTTTTCGTTTTAGGCCTTTCCATTTTTTTTAACACTGTGAGCCACCCAGAGTCGTGAATATGAGTGAATGAACTAATTAACGAATGTTTCAGCATTCCTATTCCCTACTTTTCCCTCTCTTCTTACATTTAGGCTTCGTATTTCTGCAAATCTTGGTGTGCCTCCCACCCTTTTAATTTATCCTCCTTTAAAAAAATGGAATAAGCTTTGAGAGCATGAGATCACCCAAAGTATAAAGACAGATTTTTCACTACTGATAGAAAATACGCAGTACAAGAGGAATTATAGGGCCAAAAGAGAACATCAATCAATATTTCTTCTATCCCTCTTTTTCTTCCTCTGTTTAAAACTGTTGGAAGTTAGCACCCACCCCTCTCCTAGGAGAATGAAATATTTTAGGATATATTAAAAAGGCAGAATATTTCCCATAAAAAAGAAGTAGAAACTCAAGAGAGGCAGAAGCTCAGTGCCCCCTACCTTTGTTAATGGGTCATTAAAGTCTGGGCCGGTCTATTCTACATAACAAAGATCTACCTCCTTCAGGCAGAGCCATTCAATTGCCCTTCATTGCACCACCCACCAAGTTTCAACCAAACTTAGCACACAGATAACCCACAAAGCTAGCTATGACCTCTGACAGCAACCAATCGGGATACTCTTCCTGTGCCCCAGGAAGTTCAAAGCCAGAGAGGGTATAAAATCCAGGGACTCTCATAATCTCTTCCCCTTTTCTTCGCCCAAGAACAGCAAGGCATGTGGTTCTGTCCACCATTAAACCATCTTTACAAACAGCCTCCATGTTTCCAGTCTTTTTCCCCACTTGGAACTGAAGACAGAAGGATTTTTCTTCCAACAAAACAAAAATATTTTTTTTGGGGGGGGGAGAAGTTCCAGCGTTCCAGGGGTTTTAAAACTAAAAATCCAGAACTGTGAAAATTGGCAGTGATTTTTCTATCTGTCAGACACACACATTTATCTAAGAAATGACAAAGCATCTTTTTGGAGCTATAATTTTGAAAGCCCGCTTTTCAACTACCACTGCTTTGGGTGTACAATATCATGATGGCTCTATCTAGCCCATTTGGAGCTGCCTTCCAAATCCATCTCAGTAACTCTCTGCCAAGATTGCACCTGAAATTTTATTGCAGCATCGCATGGAATCATAGCGGAACCATTTTCTTTGTGTGATTTGTTTTGTCTACAGAAAAACGGCAAAGAGGTGCATTAAGTTGCCAATAAGTATAACAAGCACTGAATTCTTTCCCTCTGCTAAATGGCTGTTACCCTCTGCTAAATGGGGTTAGCTGTTAGCTTGGGTTATATTGTGAGCCAGAGAATACATCAGAAAGAAAATTACAGTTTCCAGCTCTAAAAGGATTGCTCACCTGTTATTTTAAGCAATAAGGATGTATGTGTGAAGAGAGACATTGTCTGGATGGGAAGTGAAGGGCTGGGATATCTTTATTAGAAGACAAAGGATATTCATTCATTTGTTCATTCATTTTTTCTTTCGTTCGTTCCATTTCTACAGCTGTCCATCTGAGATTGACTCTGGGTGGCCAAAAATCATAAACATCCATTTAAGCCAAGTACAAAACATAATACAAAAATGAAACATCTGAGAAGAATTATAACCTTAAATATCAATATAATCAAGAAACAGGGCCCCAATGTAACGTACTTGGGGCGCTAGGCCCAGGCACATAACCAGAACTTCAAGGGAGCCACTGGGGCAGTTGAAACACTTTGGAGTAAAGTCTGAGTGAATGCAAATCTTTTACAATATGTTCTGTTGCTGAAATGCTTTTGTAAATTGGAAGATTGTTTAAAATTGGTATATAAATATGTGATTTAATGGTAAGCCCTAAGACATTGTGCTGCTGTTGCCAGTTCAAGAATTTAGTAGGTAATATGCATACATTTGTGACCATCAATGTATGAACATTGCCATATCTTTAAAGAGGCAGAGATCACACACACACACACACACACCTGTTTATCAGTCTATTATCACACACACACACACTCTTTCAAACACACACACACCTATCATCTATCTATAGCTATCATCTATCATCTATTTCTATCTCTCTCTATTTGTCTATCATCCATCTAATCCCTTTTCTATCTATCCTCTTATCCCTATCCATATATCTATCTATCTGTGTCTATTATCTATCTATCATCTATCTATCTATCTATCTATCTATCTATCTATCTATCTATCTATCTATCTATCTATCTATCTATCTATCTATCTATCATCTCTCTATCATCTCTCTCTCATCTCTCTCATCTCTCTCTCTCTCTCTCTCTCTCTCTCTATCTATCTATCTATCATCTCTCTCTCTATCTCTCTCTCATCTCTCTCTATCTATCTATCTATCTATCTATCTATCTATCTATCTATCTATCTATATCTATCTATCTATCTATCATCTATCAATCATCTCTCTCTCTCATCTCTCACTATTTCTCTCTATATATATCTATCTCTCTATATCTATCTATCTATCTATCTATCTATCTATCTATCTATCTATCTATCTATATCTATCATCTCTCTCTCTCTCTCTCTCTCTCTCTCTCTCTCTCTCTCTCTCTCTCTCTCTCTCATCTCTCTCTATCTCTCTATCTATCTATCTATCTATCTATCTATCTATCTATCTATCTATCTATCTATCTATACCTACCAATCACCTATATCTATCTATCTATCTATCTATCTATCTATCTATCTATCTATCTATCTATCTATCATCTATCCATCTATTCATCTATCTATCTATCTATCTATCTATCTATCTATCTATCTATCTATCTATCTATCTATCTCTATCTATCATCTATTTATCTATCTATCTATCACTATCTATCATCTATTTATCTATCTATCTATCATCATCATCTCTATCTTCTATCATCAGAACAAGGTAAAGGCAATCACAGAGGTGCTAAGAGGTGAAAATATAGGAAGCAGCCCTGCATTATTAGGGCTCTTCCTCTTTTGTAAAGAAGTCACATGCACCTATGAAAAAGGTGGACCTAGTGCTGTTGCAATGTTGCTTTCATCGTGTGGATGAAAACATTGGCTCCTGCAGACAAGGGTGGACTTGCATCTGCTTGGCTTTCCCGCTTCCATTGACCAAGCAATACTGTTTCACAGGACCCAAGAAGCCGACCTTCTGAATTGTAACACCTCTGGAACAGCATCCCTTGGAGATTTGCATTAAAGTCATGATCCTTTCTCCAGATGTTGGATTTTTATGAACTGGGTGCATTTTTAACTGCCTTAGTCAGGTGGAGGGCAGAATTAGTTGTTCCCTCTAGGTGATGTTAACCTTTTTTATCTCTGGTTGTTGCCTTCCAATTCCTTGTGATCTTGATGGACTGTTACTCTATGTCCATGACAGTGAGGATCTTTGTAGCTCCTATCTAGACCTGGTCTAATGGCCCCCTTGTTTTTCATCCTCCTTTGCATATTCACATTTTTTTTCCTTGGGGGTCCTATTCTGTTCACCTCTCTCGCCCAATATCTTATTTTTGTTTGCAACAATGGACTATTGATTTCACTCTCCATCTAAGGCAGCATCTTCTGAAAAAATGTCAGTTCCAAGTAGGCATAACAATCATTTAGTGCACGGGTATCCAAACTTGGCAACTTTAAGACCGATGGACTTCAACTCCCAGAAATCCCCAGCCAGTCATGACTGGCTGGAGAATTCTAGGAGTTGAAGTCCATCGGTCTTAAAGTTGCTAAGGTTGGACGCCTCTGATTTAGTGGGTTTCTACAATACTCAAAAACGTTGTATCAAAACCAGCATTTTCTGACTTCTGTTGCTCCCCTGGAGAACGGTGGCCCACCAAGAACCAAGCTTCAGTCAAACTGGTGTTTTCATTTCTTCAGAAAGCTTCTCAACATTCTTACACAAGACTTTGTACAGGCCTTTTTGGGGGGGAACCCCCCCCCCCCACAGGATGATTAGAGCTATTAAAGCTTTGTGGTACAGTTTTGGGAAAGGAGGAAGAGGAGCAGTAGTGGACTGCAACCGGTTTAACAACTGGTTCTGTGAGTGCGAACTTTGCTCTACAGCTTACTTTCTAGGGCGGCCCCGGTAAGTAAACCAGCTGAGGCGCAGTAATCCACCGTGCCACGCGAATCAGTTGAGCTGAAAAAGATGGAAATATAGGACAGGATAGGGCAGGTGGGGCCAGCTGATTGTTGGAACAACCGGTTCATGAGAACCGGTCTGAACCAGCATCAGGAGGGAAGAGGAAAGCCTTCGCTCTGCTTTCCTTCTTCTCGACAGGCCCTTTTATTACAATACATAATTTGCTTTGGAAAAGTTGTCCTCCTAAACTGCTAAATAAATGTCAAGTATAGAACAAATGCTGTGAGAGAGGAAAGAAGGGAGAAAATAAAAGAGGCAGAAGACAATAGATTTTTTTTTGTTCGTAAAGTAGTAAAGAGTCTCCAGAGTTGAGGGGAAAAAATGAACATGCCTCAGGTAGAAACATCTACTTTCAATGTTTTCCATTCTTAAAGGTTTGGAGCGTCTAAGGTGGCATTTGTAGAGTTTACACGCTGACTCATTCATTCAAGTTATTCGTGTTTTGCTCTTAAAGTTCATCTTCTCCCCACAACATAGGCTCTCTGGAGAAGAAAAAATAAGAATCAAAGAGCATCTTAGTCATTGTTCTATTATTGACTGACAACATGGACAATTTTCTGTCAATGGAAATTTCTTTATGCAGTCGTTGCATGATATGGAATGCCTAAATAAAAAATATATCTAAAAACCCTGCAGTCAATTTCTAATAATAATATCAGACTTGGTCAAATCTATCTAGGTTGCAACATAAATATGGCTAAGAGAAGTAAACAAGAATAGCAATAGCACTTAAACTGTCATACCGCTTCACAATGCTTTACAGCCCTCTCTAAGCAGTTTACAGAGTCCCCAAACAATTACTACTACTACTACTACTACTACTACTACTACTACTACTACTACTATTATTATTATTATTATTATTATTATTATTATTATTATTATTATTATTATTATTATTATTATTATTATTTTCTTGGCTTTATTCTCGAGTTTTCCTATAGAATAAATTGAAATTGAAAGTAGAACCCGGAAAGGTGGTGAATCTCCTTTGTTGGATATTTTCAACTAGAGTTTGAATGGTCATTTGAGGGAGGAGATTGGATTTGGGTTCCTGCACTAAGCAGAAGGTTCGCCTTGAGAGGCCAACTCTCCTCTTCCAACTGTATGATTTTTGTTTTAAAAACAACTCCAATATTTTACTGCAAAATGTAAGCAATATAATTTAAAAATAAAAAAAGATTCTGTGGCTGATAGCTGTATATATTTTTTTTAAAAAGTCCTTTTCAGTGTCTGCTTCAGTTTAGTGGTTCTTAAATGCTTTGCTCTAAGGATCTATTTACATTCTTAAAAATGATAGAGGACCCAAAGAAACTTTGGATTTTGTGGGTCACAGTCAGAGGTGGTATTCAGCCAGTTCTGACAGGTTCTGGAGAACCGGTAGCGGAAATTTTGAGTAGTTCAGAGAACCAGCAAGTACCACCTCTGACTGGCCCTGCCCAAATCTATTCTCTGCCTCTGGAGTCCTGGCTGATTGGCTGGGTCTTCTTTGGTTGTCCTGCACAGGAGAACGGAGCTGGAAAGCAGGTTAGTGGGGTGGGGAGGGAATGGGATTTTTCAGTAACCTTCCATGCCCACCAAGTCATGCCCACCAAGCCACACCACAACCACCAAGCCACATCCCTAGAACTGGTAGTAAAAAAAATGTGAATACCATCACTGGTGACAGTATATTATAAGCTGGGAAATGTCAACATATTAATTTGACTTTGAGAACCCTCTGAAAGAGTCCCAGGGGTCCACAGATCACATTTACAGAACCACTGAGTTAAACCATTTGCTTCTGCACTCATGTCAGAAGCACCAAGGTGCTTCTGGGTTGAAAGGCTTAGACCAGAGGTGGTATTCAGCAGATTCTGACCAATTCTGGAGAACCAGTAGTGGAAATTTTGAGCAGTTCAGACAACCGGCAAATACCACCTCTGACTGGAGATTTTACAATATCGTTTCCTGCCACGCCCACCAAGCCACGCCCACAGAACCGGTAGTAAAAAAAGTTGAATCCCACCACTGGCTTAGACATTAACATCACTGTCGCCTTGGGGATGTCCAGCTGGGGGCTCCCTTTCATGTCCCCAGCAGGAGCTGGAGTGAAGGATGAGAACTCAGCCTTGCCCCACGGCAACTCTTGGGTCTCGAACGTGGGGGTGCTAACCTCTGCCTGGGGTTCCAACCACAGGAGCCATTGTTGCTCCTGACCATTTGCTTTACAGATTAGATAAAGATTTAATTTAAGTTTATCAACAAATGCTCCTTGATATCTTTTGGTGTCATTTCACACAGGATTACCTTTAGAAGTTTCCCTTTTTCATTCTTTTTAACCTAAGAAAATGTTGGAAAGTACATAAAGGTTTTTGTGACATTATCTTGTCCACAGCATAACATTCCGAAAAGTAAACAAAATGGCATCGTTTTTGGTATACGAAGACAAACTGTCAAAAGAAATATCAAGTGAAAAAATGGGTCAGATCTGGCTTGGGGCTGTTTAAATAAATTAAAAAACACCCCTGTCTCCTCCAGTCTGGCTCTCTTTCTCTTATTTATTTTATTTATTTTATTTATTTATTTGATTTGCCAATTGTTTACAAGATAATATAAGTGTATACATAGTTGTGAATACATGAAATGGGTACATATAAGAAAAATAAAAGAAGAATAAGAGAAACAATAGGACAGGGACGGTAGGCACGTTGGTGCGCTTTATGCACGCCCCCTACAGACCTCTTAGGAAAGGGGTGAGGTCAATAGTAGACAGTCTAAGGTTAAAGTTTTTGGGGTTTGGGAAGAAACTACAGAGTCGGGTAGAGTATTCCAGACATTGACCACTCTATTGCTGAAGTCGTATTTCCTGCAATCAAGTTTGGTGCGGTTAACTTTGAGTTTGTATCTATTGTATGCTCTTGTGTTGTTATGGTTGAAGCTGAAGTATTCATTGACAGGTAGGACATTGCAATGTATGATTTTATATACCATGCTTAAATCAGACCGAAGACGCAGCGTAATTCAAGGTTTTCTAGTTCTAGAATTTCAAGTCTGGTGGCATAAGGTATTCTACAACGAGTAGAGGAGTGGAGAACTCTTCTTGTGAAATATTTCTGGACTTTCTCAATTGTGCTAATATCAGATACGTAATGTGGGTTCCAGACTGATGAACTGTATTCGAGTATTGGTCTAGCAAATGTTTTGTATGCTCTGGTTAGTAGTGTGATATTACCAGAGAAAAAGCTACGTAGGATTAGGTTAACAACTCTTAATGCCTTTTTGGCTATGTAGTTGCAGTGGGCTCTAGCACTTAGATCATTAGAGGTGAGTATTCCAAGGTCCTTTACAGAGCTTGGGTCATCAACAAGATCTTGACTATTCAGCTTGTATTTTATTTTCTGATTTTTTTGCCAATATGTAAGACAGAGCATTTATTTGTTGAGATTTGAAGTTGCCATTTGTTTGACCATTCTGATACATAGTCAAGATCTTTTTGTAGGGTAACAGTATTGTGGTATTGAACAGCTTTACATCATCAGCGAAAAGAACGCAATTGCTCTTAATATGATCACAGAGGTCATTTATGTAGAGTATGAAGAGAGTTGGTCCTAGAACACTGCCTTGGGGACACCACTATTGACAGGTACAGAATTTGATAGAACGCTCCCAATTTTGACCATTTGTTGTCTGTTTGCCAGGAATGCTTCTATCCAGTTATTCAGTTGTCCAGAGATACCATAGGATTTTATTTTTAGGAGTAGTTTGTCGTGTACCACTGAATCAAAGGCTTTACAGAAGTCTATGTAGATTGCGTCTATTGCTTTGCCCTGGTCGAGTTGTGTCGTCCATATGTTTTTGCAGTGTAAGAGTTGCAGATTACAGGATAGTTTTTTTCTGAAACCAAATTGTTTATTGGAGAGTAGGTTGTTTGTCTCTAAGTGGAGGATGATGGATTGGTTAATAATTGATTCCATGACTTTACAGGTGACGCAGCATAAGGAGATTGGTCTGTAATTTTCAACTAGGCTTGGGTCTCCTTTTGAAGATGGGGATGACTGTGGCTTGTGACCATAGGTTAGGCAAGGAACTGGTCCTGAAAGATTTTTCAAAGATTATGCTTAGAGGTTTGGCTATGGCAATGGATAGCTTTTTAAGAAGTAGGCACATATTCCATCTGGTCCAATAGATAGAGATGGTTTTAGATTGCGTAATGCTTTTTCAACATTGTCTTCTGTAAATTCGATATGTATTAGATCATTGTTGTTATCTGTGGTACGGCTAGGAAATACTGGGCATGATCCATTGCTGTTTACAAATACTGAGCTGAAGAATGTGTTAAAGATGTTGGCTTTAATGGTGTCGTCATTGCAGTCTTTACCATCAGGTCCTATCAAGGGTGGGATAGACCTTGAGTCTTTTAGTTTGTTGTTTACAAAATTGTAAAAAGCACGGGTGGAATTGGTGCTTAGAAGGTTTTCCTCTTGTTTAATGTGATAATTGATGCATTCGGTCTTTATCTGGTGGCATAAATTTTTGTATCGGCTTTTGAAATTGGCAACGTGACCAGATTTGTTTGTCCGCCAGAGTGATCTCTTTTGGATTGAAGTTTCCTTATTGTTATGGGTAATCTGCTTTTTTGTTTTGTTTTGGGAGTTGTTGTTGGTACATATAGTTTGATGACTCTTTTGACTTCAAGTAAAAATATGTTGTAATGGTCTTCAACAGTATTGCATCCAGTGAATAGAGATTGCCAATCAAGGGATGAGAGATCGTTGTCTATAAGATCATAGTTGCCTTTTTGAAGTTACAATTGGGGATTACATCATTGTGGTGATTTTTGTGTGGGCGTATGTTGAGACAAAAGTCAATCATATTGTGGTCACTGCTGGAAAAGGGTTCTTTAGTTTGTATTCCGTAAATTAAATTCAAACTATTGCAGAAGATGAGATCGAGGCAGTTGTTTAGTCTAGTGTTGTTGGTTACTAGTTGTTCCAGTCCCAGATTTGTAATAGCATTGTAGAAGGTTGTGTGTATGATTTCAGTTGTACATTCATTTAGGGTCTCTTCTGAGCTACAATGTGATAGTTTATCACTGAGTTTACAAATTCTTTATATTTTCAACTATTTGGGTTGTATCATCAATGTAGTGCATGATATGTTTCTTCCTCTGGTTTTAAATCCACACTCATCTTCTTCCAATCCACTATCCTTGCTTATAGCCTCCTGATATCCAGATAGCTCTGTAAGGAGATTTGAAAATAATCAAAACTACAAGTAAAGAGTTCAGAGAGTTGGAAGGGACCTCTGGGGTTTTCTAGTCCACCTCTCTGGTTTTTCTATCAAAAACCCTCCCTAACCCTTTTCTGTGTCTACTTAGTTGGCTGGCTGCAGCTTATGTCCCAGAACTATGAGAGTCAAGAGCATTCAACACCCACTTGGGACTTCTAGGTGTATTTCAAGATATACAGATACAGATTAACAGAGTTGGAAGGGACCTTGTTGTAGGTCATCTAGTCCAACCCCCACCCAAGTAGGAGACCCTACACCATTTCTGACAGATGGGAGTCCAATCTCTTCTTGAAAGCCTCCAGTGATGAAGCTCTCATAACTTCCAAAGGCAAGCTGTTCCATTGGTTGTTCTCACTGTCAAAAAATTTATCCTTACTTCTAGGTTGAATCTCTCCTTGATTAGCTTCCATCCGTTATGCCTTGTCTGGCCTTTGGGTGCCTTGGAAAATAAGTTGACCACCCTCCTCTCTGTGACAGCCCCTCAAATACTGGAAGACTGCTATCATGTCTCCCCTGGTCCTTCTCTTCACTAGACTAGCCATGCCCAGTTCCTACACCCATTCTTCATGTGTTTTAACCTCCAGTCCCCTAATCATCCTGGTTGCTCTTCTCTGCACTTTTTCTAGAGTGTCAACATCTTTTTTATAGTGTGATGATCAAGACTGGATGCAGTATTCTAGGTGTGGTCTTACTAAGGCTTTATGGCATTAGTATCTCATTAGTCCCTGATCTTGATTGTATCCCTCTGGTAATGCAATTTAGGATTGCACTGCCTTTTTTGGCTGCTGCCCCGCATTGTTGGCTCATATTTAATTAGGTTGTCCACTAAGACTCCAAGATCCCTCTCTTTATATATTTTATATCCACCTTCATGTCACTAAAAGAGTAGTAAATTATCATCTGGTTTCGACCATCTGAAACTCCTAGGTTATACCGTATTAAGTTACCTTCTGAACTTGACTTCCAAAAAGCAGAACTATAATGTACAATAATGAATAAGCAAGAACTGATGGCTATTTCTGGGGACATAACATGCTTGGAGAAATAACACCATGAAGCAGCTAATAGTATTATGTCAGATGTAACTAGGTCAAAAATGAAGGCAAATAGATGCATCCCAGGATAATGTTGCAGGATCCAATGACTGAAGTGATTGAAAAACTGGGAAACTGGCCCCTTGTCAGTCAACAGAGTGCTGATTTACCACCAGCTTATCATGTACATAGGAGCTGAGGACTTGGCAGCAGAAGAAAACAACAGCCAACGACTTAGTGGTTGGCCATCAATACCCCAATCAACAGCTAGGGGGAGCCACAGAGAACCAGGCACCACATAAGTACTACACATGGAATAGCCCAAAGCACACTTTCCGATACAGAGAAATTCTCTGAGGATGGACTCCAGCACTAGTCTGAAAGCTCAGAAGACTAAAGCTCTGGTTTGGTGATGGCCCAGATTGGATTCTAGAACTAGGTCAGATCAATTGTAGGTGGATTCAGAAAAGCTGGAAGAAGATTGGCTGGCATTGTACCCAGGGGTGGGATTCAAATTTTTAACAACCAGTTATGTGGGCGTGGCTTAAGTGGTGGGCGTGGCTTGGTGGTCATGTGACTGGGTGGACATGGCTTAGTGGTCATGTTATTGGCTGGGTGTGGCCAACTCAATATCACTCACATCGAGGCACGCATCTCCTCACCTGGACTCTCATGACTGTGGGGATGATGCAACAGTTCGTAAGTGTGAAAAATGGTCATACCATATTTTTTTTCAGTGCCATTGTAACTTTGAATGGTCATTCCACACAAGCAAAGTACCAGCAAAGGAGGGGGAAAAAATCTCCAGAGAAGTTCCTGAGACAGGAAGTCTAGTCCTGCCAAGAATGTAATAAGGGTTATTGGAGAGGCAGTTTCTGTAAGCAACACCAGAATGTTTCCTTCCTGTCTTCCTTACAGGATTAGGCCAGTAATTTCTTCTAACAACCAGTTCTCGGAACTGCTTAAAATGTTAACAACCGGTTCTAGCGAATAAGTGCGAACAGGTAGAATCCCACCCTTGATTGTACCCATACATTGTACCCATTGTACCCAGCCCATGTACCCATACGAGGCATCCAATAGTATCTCAGAAGTCCAAATGATGTTTCATTATGGGTCAAGTGCATAATTCTTCTCGGTGTATTTGAGGCCAACCTCAGGACCTGAGGCTTTAAATAGCATTTCCTGTTGAGTCATTCGGCTGACAATCCACATCTGTGTTTTTGAACAAAGAAAATTTGGTGGTAAATAAAAATACTTCAAAGTAAAGGATATTCTGTTCCATCCTAGATGGAACCTATTATAGGCCTAGCCTCCGGACAATAAAAAGAGGGGAAGGATATCTTTTGTGTTTTGATCAAGTATATTGTAGTATGTGGCAAACAGACTGAGCCTCAGGGCTACCCCTGCCTCTGAATTATATTACGTTGCAGTTATTTCAGTTACTATTTATCACCAAAAAAAAAAAAAAAAAAAAAACCCCAAAAACCCAAGAGTTCTTTGATAGTGAACAGAGGAAATGGATATTGCCTTTCTGGAGGAGGAAATACTATTCTGTATCTTTTGTGAATGGGGCAGATCCTGAACCCCAGGCAAATCTTTGGTCTGAAATTGTAAGTCAGACATAACTGGAGTCAGGTGCAAAGGATCAAAGCAACACCATGAACTAATCAGAGTTGCTTCTTTACTGTTGCTTGCCTATTTACAAGAATTTTGCCAAATTGGCTGACTTGGAGGAACCCTCACATTATGGTAATCACCAGGATAAAGTCCAGGGGTGGGATTCTACCAGTTCACACCTATTTGCTAGAACAGGTTGTTAATATTCTAAGCAGTTTGGAGAACCAGTTGTTAGAAGAAATTACTGGCCTAATCCTGTAAGGAAGGCAGGAAGGAAACATTCTGGTGTTGCTTACAGAAACTGCCTCTCCGTTAACCCTTATTACATTCTTGGCAGGACTAGACTTCCTGTCTCAGGAACTTCTCTGGAGTTTTTTCCCCACTCCTTTGCTGATACTTTGCTTGTGTGGAATGACCATTCAAAGTTACAACGGCACTGAAAAAAGTGACTTATGACCATTTTTCACACTTACGACTGTTGCAGCATCCCCACAATCATGAGAAGCCAGGCGAGGAGATGCATGCCTCGATGTGAGTGATGTTGAGTTGGCCACGCCCACCCAATAACATGACCATTAAGCCATGTCCACCCAGTCACATGATGACCAAGCCACGCCCACCACCTAAGCCACGCCCACAGAACCGGTTGTTAAAAAATTTGAATCCCACTCCTGATAAAGTCTGCATTTAAAGCTTAACAGAATAATAGAGTTGGAAGGGACCTTGGAGGTCTTCTATTCCAACCTCCTGCTCAAGCAGGAAGCCATATACCATTTCAAACCAATGGTTATTTACCCTCAGATCACGTGAACAGTGGTGGTATGATGCCAGTTCGCACCGGTTCAGTGATCTGGTAGCATGGGTCAGCAGTTGGCCCCAGCCTCGCCCTTTCCTGTCCTATATTTCCTTTGTTTGTAGCTCAGCTGATAGGTGTGGCAGAGTGGATTCCCATGCCTCAGCTGTTTCACTCACCAGCAGTGATGGTAAGGAAAGTTTTCATGCTTAAAATTGCCTGTTTTAGAATGCTCCACACACACCCCCAGGACTGGTAGTAAAATATTTTGAACTCCACTACTGCATGTGAAGTACTAGTACCATTTTATACAACCCTAGTAAGACCACACCTGGAATACTGGAACCAATTTTGGTCACCATACTACAAAAAGGTGGTGAGACTTTTGAAAAAGTTCAGAGAAGAGCAACTAAGATGATCAAAGGCCTGGAGACTAAAACATATTTTTTTTTTTTTATTTATTTATTTGATTTGCCAATTGTTTACAAGATAATAAGTATAAGTGTATACATAGTTGTGAATACATGAAATGGGTACATATAAGAAAAATAAAAGAAGAATAAGAGAAACAATAGGACGGACGGTAGGCACGTTGGTGCGCTTATGCACGCCCCCTACAGACCTCTTAGGAAAGGGGTGAGGTCAACAGTAGACAGTCTAAGGTTAAAGTTTTTGGGGTTTGGGGAAGAAACTACAGAGTCGGGTAGAGTATTCCAGACATTGACCACTCTATTGCTGAAGTCGTATTTCCTGCAATCAAGTTTGGTGCGGTTAACTTTGAGTTTGTATCTATTGTGTGCTCTTGTGTTGTTATGGTTGAAGCTGAAGTATTCATTGAAGTATTCATTGAAGTATTCATTGACATATGAACAACGGCTGCAGGATTTGGGTATATCTAGTTTGATGAAAAGAAGGACTGGGGTGATATGATAGCAGTCTTCCACTATCTCAGGGGCTGCCCCAAAGAAGAGGGAGTCAAGCTCCCAAAGCACCTGAAGGCAGGACAAGGAGCAATGGGTGGAAACTAATCAAGGAAAGAAGCAACTCAGAACTAAGGAGAAATTTCCTGACAGTGAGAACAATCAATCAGTGGAACAACTTGCCTCCAGAAGTTGTGAATGCTCCAACACTGGAAGTTTTTAAAAAAGATGTTGGATAACCATTTGTCTGAAGTGGTGTAGGGTTTCCTGCCTAGACAGGGGGTTGGACTAGACGACCTCCAAGGTCCCTTCCAACTCTGTTTTTCTAATTCTATATTGTTGACGGGGGAAGATATTTGGATTGTGAGCATTGTCAAGATTTGTCTTTCCACCTACATTTCTCATATCCTTTCCCTCCAGTTCCTTCCTTCTCCTGCAATGAAACCTGGGAGGAGGAGCCTTGGATTACCACATTTTGATGGGCAGTTCCACCATCCAGTCGGAGCCACTTAATGTGTTTTGCCCGGAAGCCTACAGAATCAGAACTTCTGTCTCAAGTATTTCTAACACCTTCAATATATATTGAACCTTGGACACAGAGACAAGTACTTTCATCATCAGTGAAGAAAATAAAATCTTATTTTTTAATAAATTGGAGTATTCCATTCTGCCTTTTAAAATTATATTTTCCCTAAGTCTTATATTCTAAAACAGTGGGTCAACCTTCCGATATCTCTGACATATTTCTAATCTGACATTGCCATCCTGTGGTGTAAATTTTCTTTTCTTCATTTTTGCAGATCTTTATGTGTTTTTCCTCCCCAGTGTTCATTATTAGGATTTGGATGCTAATCAAGTTTGAAATTTTTTCAGTTATGTAGGGATAACTCCCCCATTTCTCTGGCTAGCTGCAGTGAAAAAGGGCTTATTGTTTACATTGAAATTAAAAGGCATTTGGCATTCCTATTGTTCCTATATTGCACATTTATTAGATGGTAGTATGAAATCAGTTCTGGACGTTCTTGAAAACACAAGCAAGTTGCTAGTTGTTAGTTGCCGGTTCCCCATTGTTGGAAGAAAAATCGATCTGGTTTAGTTCCAACCTGGGAGGAAGATGCTGGAAATAACATGGAGGCTGATTGGAAAGAAAGATTCTGTTTATTGAAGTAGAACCACCAGCAGCATGTGGTTCTGGGAAAAACTGACCAAATGGCTGAATAAGTGGATGGATCTTTATAGTTTCTGTTTGAAGTTTGGGATTTGCGCCATATGGGCTTTGTATTTCTAAAAGGGTGTTGGGCAATTCCTATCGTGGCTAATGGCTTTCGTCTTGTGTTGGATCTTAGGTGAGTGGCTGCTTGTTCTAATCCTACCACTCTGCTTTTGTTAGCTGTCAAATTTGGCTGCAAGGAGCTTCAAAATATCCTGTCTTGAATGGACTTCTGCCTGCAGTATTCGCTTTGCTTATGAATGGAGCCATCTAAATAGTTGGTATCCTCTTTCAATAAGCTCTTTATCTCCTTAAGTGCTGGCATCTGCTGTGGCCTATTAAGAAAGACTGGGGGCTGCTTTCTGCCTCTAAATGCGTGTTTCTCCATTTCTCCTTTGGGGAAATATAATATTCTGCCTTGTAATAGTCCCCCAAAATATTTCATTCTTCTAGGAGGGGAGGGCTTCCCACACCATGGACCTTTGCACACCAGTTTCCTCCACCCAGGTGCACTGGCCTGCCATGAACTGGAACAGCTGCTCCGGGATGACCAAAGGGCCAGTCCTGCGGCTACTGCAGCTCTGGAACATGGGACTGACTTTCCCACCAACGTCAGCAAGCGACTCCGGGGCAGATTTCCCTCCCCTGCTGTTGGTCTTACCTTCCAGTTCCAGCTCGCGTGGTTCTACTCAAGGTAAGGTTTGCGCTCGGCTGAAGGGTGGGGGCCAGCGGGTAGGCGAGCCATGTGGATAGCGAAGCCTTGTGTTCCCGTGCAGCCTGGATTAATTGCTTTGGGGGTGACATTTCTCTGTGGACCACCAAAATTTTCTCGCAGACCACCAATGGTGTCCGGCCCACTGGTGAGCAACCACTGATTTAAATCCAACCTAGCTGAGCTTTTCTGAAAGCAGCCAAAACGCAAAAATTGAGAAGTCACCGCAAGACTTGACGTTGCCGAACCATTCCATATTGTCACCAAGAAAGTAACATGGACGTTATTATCCATGCAGTTGAAACATGAAGGAATGCATATATGATGGCCGCAAGTTAGCTATACTTTGTTGATTTTGAAAGCAGACCTGGAGAAAGACTTGGAAAGAAAAGACGAATTTACCTTTTGTGTGGAAAAGAGAAGGCCGCCATTTTGTTTTCCTCTTCGGGCAGCCAAGCGGTTTGGCCTCACTAGGGTGCTAGATTAGACTTAAAAAAACATGTCCGCTAATTTTGAATACTTTGAATATTTCGCGAATACTTTAAAGCAGAGAGTAGGAAGCGGTGACTTGGGGCAGGGGGAGGCAATGACAGCAGGGTTGCCCCCATGAAATGCAAGCTGAGACTCTTGTATGTGCGTTGTGATGTTGCTCACGCTTACAAAAGGGACAGCAGGCTGATGTTGTGATGGCACGGTGTTGTTTTTGTCATGTTCAGCGGTGGGGATCAGCAATATTTGAAGTTTGCTGGGGGTTGTTTTATCTTAAATTCTACTGCTAGGCATGACACTACTGAAAAATCAGAATTTGCAAGGCCGATTCTTAACGGAAGCCTGGGAAATATTCTTTTATATATTTCGATATATAAATATGCTTCTCTATACATTTCGTACTTAAAAGAAGATTCAGCTCTTTTGCAAAATAGTTAAGGAGAAAATATCTGTGCCTCCGAGGAAGAGTTTAGTCCATATGCATTTTGTTTGGATTATGATACAGTGTGGATTTTCAAATTAGCAATGTTTACCATTTTTATTCTTTTGTTGGCAAGATGCTTTCATTCAAATACATTTTCATGGACGTAGGTCTATTCGGCCCCATGCACCATTGTTTGCAAAAGATATATTTTTTATTTGCTTTGGCCTGTTGAGCCTGAATAACAAAAAACCACATACATCCTAAATAACAAAACAACATCCTGAAAAACAACTACGCACACCAATAGTGCTATTTTATTGACGAAAATTATTCTGATTGATGGTAGTGTATTGACTGCATACATAGCCAGAAATAATAGAATGCCACTATTTTGCAACAGAAAGACTATTTAAATTGGGTATTAGCAACCTGTTTATGTAATACTAGCTCTATACCCGTTCTTCGCTATGAAACTGTGACCAGGCTTAAGTTTTGGGGAGGAAAATAAGGAAAAAATATTTTTGCCTCAGCCTACCAGCACCCATCAGTATTTCTCTGGATAGCATCCTATCAGTGTGTGAGAGAGCTGAGGGCTGTTTTGAAACTGAAACAGTATTTGCTATGTGAGCAAGAAGGAGCAAGGAGCCTGGGCATGGCTTAGGTCAACTGTTCTGTATTAAAGCTGATTGCTGCTGTGAAACTAAAAGTGAAACTGAAACTCCTCTGCTTGTGTTTTGCATTTGGAAGAGATTTCTTTTCAGGTGGGGAGGGGGAGTAGAACTTAGTATCAGAATGTGTTGATAATAATATAGGAAATACTAATGCTCTGATGGTCATTTCGAAAAACCCTTTCTTAGTGAGCACCTAAAAGCCAAGAGGAACATGTGTGCCAACTTTCAAATTTGTAGGCTTTACAGTTCTGGAGATTTTGTGATGATGTGTGAGTGGTATTTCACATATGTGTGTGTGTGTGTGTGCGCGCACGCATATGCATATGTATGTATGTAGGTAGATATAGTACAATCTTTTTTTGTGCCAATGAATTTAAAACGGGGTGTCAAACTCAAGGCCCGGGGGCCGGATCCAGCCTGGAGGGTGCTTAGATCTGGCACACAGGACTGCTCTGGAAACAGCAAACGGACGGCCCGTGGTGCCTCTGCCCACAAAAATTAAGTTTAGGAGGGCTGTGTGAGAACTTTCTGACCTCCATTTTTGCTGGCAGAGGGTTGCAGGAGGCCGTCCCAGCTAAAAACGAAGCTCGTGAGCCCGTTTTCGCTGGCAAAGCGCTTGGGCCACCACAGGCACCCACGACACAAGTGATGTCAAGCTGGCCACGCCCACTGTGCCTCCCCCCCCAAGGTCAAACACAACCCTGATGTGGCCCTCAATGAAATAGAGTTTGACACCCCTGGTTTAAATGGACTTATTTGCTATAAAAGGAGACAGAACTTAGAAGTGAGGAGTATAGAATCTGTAGTTCTCAAGATACAATCAAATTCTAAATATTTTTAAAAACTAAAAATGGGGCTGAAAATGAGAACAGGTAGTGCTCAATTTACAACAATTGGGACCAGAATGTCTGTTGCTCAGCAAGGATGGTTATTAGGTAAGTTGTGCCTAATTCTATGATGGTCTTTTTTGCTAACGTTGTTAAGTGAATCCGGCAGACGTTAAGTGAAGCAGGCTTGTTAAGCAAATCCAGCTTCTACCATTGACTTTGCTTCTTGGAAGCCAGCTGGGAAAATCTCCAATGGTGATCACATGACCCCAGGACACGCTAACCATCATATATGCTGGTTGCCAAGTGCTCAATTTTTGATCACATGACAGTGGAGATGTTGAAATAGTCGTAAATGCGAGGATTGATTGGAAGTCACTTTCTTCAATGCCGTTATAGCTTTAAACAGTCACTAAATGAATGCTTAGGACTAGCTGTAGGGTTTATATTACTGCTTCCTATTTTTCTTTATGCAGAATTCTGAAATAAATATTTCCTCATCAATCTTGGTTCCTGAAGATTGTTCCCTTGTATTTTTGCGTATAAGTGTTATTGAAATTGTTTCCTGCTAGCTTCTACCAAGATGTGAATTTCTGAGTTCTGCTAACAGCCTTGGGATTCAAAAGTAATTTCCCATCCAAGTACAGAACAGGATTGAACTTAATGAGTTTTCAACAAGCCTTGAAGCCTTTTCCACCAACATCCTTGTCCAAAACATTTTAGGATTACCATATAATTTGAGCTTACATTGCCCACATGGATTAAATGGTATCTTTAAATGAGATGTCATCATCACCATCTTCTTTTAATGACCTCATAATCCCTTGTGGGGTGGAGTCTGGGCAACTGAATGGAGCTAGCAGAGTATTTTAATGGTCGGATGCCCTTCCTGTCGCCAATGCGGAGTTTTGTTCAGCAGATAAATTCTCAGTGTGCCCAGAGAGAGAAATATCTGCCTCTACCTAGGATCGAACTCATAACCTCCTGATTGTGAGGCGAGAGCTCCACCTCTAGGCCATCACACCACTCCTTTAAATAAGGTGTGATGATCTCAAAATACCTTAAGATCGTCAAATCTCAAGAGCTCTATTTTTTTTCTTCCCATTCATCAACAGGAGCATGAGTGAAAAACTGAGAGCGCTGAAGAGACCCCCAGAAACGTGGAAACTAAAATGACAAGTAACAAACGTCAACTTTTCCACTCTTTTACAGGTAGTCCTTGACTTACAACCATTTGTCTGGTGACCGTTCAACGTTACAGCTGTTGAGTCATAAAATATGTCTATGGTCTTTTTAGAGTTACCAACAGAAAAGGAGGGAGCAGTGGGCAACTTGCATTCCATAAATGTTTTCAAAGATAGTAACTAGGTGACCGAAGTTTCTGCCGCGCAAAATTCTAACTGGGGAACATGATTGATGACTCTTGGCTATGGATGTGTCCCATTGGAGAATATGAATTACAATACATCCAGGGGGTGGGGGAAAACCAGGGTCAAGGGTGACAATGAATGATGTGTCTCAGAGTCGGCTACACCCAGGCAGCGCCGGCATGTTTACTCCTAATAAATCTTCTTTAAGTTTTGAAAATCTAGCTAGAGACTCATGATTTAAATGGGGGTAACTACGGGAGCCCTGACAGCAGCACTGAAAAACAGGACTTATGACCGCTTTTCACACTTATGACCGTTGCAGCATCCCCATGGTCAAAATTAGGATGCTTGGCAACTGGCATGTATTTATGACGGTTCACAAGTATCCTGGGGTCATATGATTTTCATTTGCGACTTTTTGACAAAGTCAACGGGGAAGCCAGATTCCCTGAACAACACTTACTAACTTAACTGTGGTGATTCGCTTAACAACTTTGCAAGAAAGGTCGTAAAATGGGGGCCAAACTCACTCAACTGTTTTGCTTAGCGATGGAAATGTTGGACTCAGTTGTAGTTGAGACCTCTACTATAAAAGTAGAAACGTATCTCCAAGAAAGAAAGGAAGGATGGATCAGCAAAAACCATGAGTTTTTAATTGAAAACTGGTTTTTAACGACCAACTTAGCAAATTTGGGCAGTTACAAACCTGTACACAATTTTTTTTCCTTTTTTTTTCTTTTTTAATAGCAAAATAACAAGACAATACTGCCAACAGGAAAATGAACAACTGATATGTTAGGCAACAGGGGACAAGATCCATTTCATTTCCGGAGATCATCTTCCCTTTTGCATAAGTTTGTTACAGGGTGAAATAATGAGAGAAACCTTTTTTTAATGCCAACAGAAATGTCATTAGAAAACGTGATTGCATTTGCACACACACACAAAAAAACCATTAAAAAAAACAACAACCAGGAAGCAGTTTCATAGAAACAGAAGTTAACAGATAACAGCTGATCCAAATGAAAATTGAAGTCTCCTTTAGCAACTAAGAAGTGTTTCATATCATTAACCTGATACGGATGACTTTACACAAATGAAAAGTAACAAAAATGAAAAGCGACCTGATTGGCATTGAATATCTACAAAAGCCCAGTAATTTCAAAATTATTATATACATTATTTTATAAACTTTTAAACACCAAAAACGTACATCTTTTACAAACCAGCCTGCTTGCAACAGGTAAAATTTACACACAATTATCTTTTCTTATACAGTGCTTCAAGGAGAACTTAAGATTTTTTCCCCCCCAAAAATAAACTTCCTGAAAAAGCAGTTATCCTGGGTTTGAAAAATTGTTCTGGCAAGAATTCAATGATATGCTTATGTTAAGTGAGGCCTTGAATTCCCATGATCCAGTTCAATTATTCTCTTAACACTGCCAATGGTGAAGTTTGGATATGGCCTGTAATACATTTGTAAATTATTGCTCTTTAAAAAAAAAGATGAAACAAAGGTACTTACATCCCACTACCTCTCCTTTTTTTCTCTAACTTAAAAAAAATCCATTGCTCTTCTGTTTGGTGCATAGCCTTGAAATAATGATCTTTCCTGGACAAACTAACTATGGATTTTACTACTGGAGAGATGCAATGAGCAAAGAAAGGAAATGCCAAAATCCAATTTTTGCATAATCGCAAACAAATCTTTTTCCACTCCCAATTATATGGAATGAATTTAGAAGATGCAGTTCAGCTAGAACGCCCCATCAAAATTTTGGGAAGATTTCTGTTCTCTGTGGCAATATTGAAATTATTTATCTTTAGCTTGTGAAAGACTCTCTAATAAAAGCAGTAAATTAATATTAAATCGCTTTGCTATCAACATTATAATGTGGAAGTCACAGTTTTCCTCATTTTGTATGCAACTGTGATGACAGGTCCAACCTGCGTACCAAGTATTTACATAACTAATAAATACTGCCTCTCGGCAGTACTACTTCAAGTGCGATATGGCTCACATGATATAGACATTCTTATACCATCTCGTAAATAGGAAACAAAGAGAAAATCCTGAATTTAGATTTTTTTGGCTCGAGATGCAGCTTTATCATGTGGGATTAATATTATTTTTAGGAAAACACTTATTCCTGTGAGCTTCAGGCTGCCATTTTGTGTAATAGGAGGAATAAGACTCTTGCATAGAACAAAACCTGAGTCATATCAAAAGCAATGGAGCTGCCCATGGCTGCTAGGGGACCAGGAGAGCATAAGGACATCAAGAAAATTCAAAATGGCGGACGCCATTTGAGACTTGAAGCTGCCATCTTTAATTTCCTGATCCTCCTCCCCCCACATCTGCTTAACTCACCAACGGCTATGCATTATTTGTAGTTAGATAGTTCTGAAATGTCCCATTTCTGCTTGTTGGTGGGGAGGAGATATTTTTCTTAAATCTCTTCCAAATTAAACCAAATATGTATTCCCCCCCAAAAAAATCCTACTGAAAAAAAATACATTGGCCGTACATCTCTTTTCAAACTGTCCCACTTTATGATATGCTGCGCTGGTTTATGTATAGGAGCAATCAGAAATACGAATTTCCCCATTTTTGAATCACTGAATTGGTTGTTAATTATCTATGCGTAGAGCGGCTGAGCAAAGACTGTCTGACGCCCCAGTTGGCTTCAATGCCATTTAATCATCTACGGCTTACTTACTACTAATCTTTTACCCCATGTCATCAACGCCAATTGACAGACGAGTTGCTGTTGGGATAAAGACAGGAAAAATCAGAGTGATTTACTGTAAAAGAAAGTAAGAGAGAGAGGGAAAAAATACCACGCCGGCAGAGAAAGTGTGTATGCCTATTAATTGTGCTGAACTGCAGGTGCTTACAAACATCTGGAGTCTGGCCAATGCATTTAGCTCGCTTGTCTAGGATGCTTTTACCTATGCGAAGCTAAAATTGAATAGCAAGATTACAAGAGGATCTGAAAGTAAACACAGTGGAATGTATAAATGGGCAATGCATTCTGGGATTAGCAATGCAGATTATGCTGTGGAATAAGTGGGACAACTATTGAGGGGGGCAGTGAGCAGCCAGCTGCTGGAAGAGAGGTGGGGAAAGGAAGGAGGAGGAAGTGCATAGGAATTGGTAAGACAAGAAGAGCTTAACATTTAGAGGGTTCTAGAATACGCATGCAAGTTATCCAGGAGAAGAGTGGAAAATGCCCCTTACTTTGAACTATCAAAGGTTTTCAGTTTATTCTTTTTTATGGAAGACTACTAGAAAGTAGGAGGAAAAAGGTATCTCACTTAATTTCAGGTATAGTAATAAATGTCCCCCCCCAAAAAAGCATTATTTGAAAATTCCTTTTAAAACTCAGGAAGAATTACTTCATAATAACTTTGCGTATGTGCGTGTGCCTGTGTGAGGACAAATAAGTGCAACCAAATAATAGTCCAGAATTCAAATGTGTAGCAACTTTGGTATCCATTCAAAACAACCCCAAGGTATATAATAGCTATGAACATAATCAATTGGAGATGCTGATTATGTCAACTCTTCTGTGGGTCTATGTATGTGTGTGTGCACAGATGCACACACACACACACATTCATGGTCATGAGAAGGTAGGTCAACCCACACATCAGCTAGTTCCTCTGTTGACTAAGCTTATTCAATTCCATACATTAGCATCCTTACCATACACAAAGTTCAAATACCATGTTTCCCTCATCCCCAAATATTTCGAAAGGGGTTCATAAAAAGCTCAGAAGGGTTAACAAAAACCATCATTTTATAGATGCATTATAAAAGAAGACTACCATATTTGGAAGCGAAGCCCAAGAGAGGGAAAAAAATCACTGGACAGGAAGCACTAATAGTTTGTACTATTTAGAATATTCATACCGGCAGTGTATTGTCTTGGCTTGAAAAATAATTTTTTACACACGTTTTTCCAACCAGACCATTTCTTATACATAACCCTTAGTTACAATATTCTTATAGCCTGAAACGGGAGTCATAATCAACAGATTCATTCAACTTCCAACATAAAATTTAGATAACCTTTGTAAAATAAAGCTGCTCCCTTGCTTATTGCATGGCACTTAATTGAACCACTTGGCTTGATATGATCTATTAACCGGTGTCCTCCGAGGCTGAAATAAGTGCCGATTAGTGTGAGGACACCAGAAATATTTAATTTATCAAGCCAAGTAAAAACAAAATTTGTCACTTGGTGTAGAGAATTTTTAGAAAACCTCTTTCTGTTGGGATGGAAGCACTCATTCAAAAAACAAAAAACAAGATACAATTGAGAAATGGGCATTTGCAAAGGGGACATGTGGTTTACGAAAGTCAAGAAGGCAACCTATTGTGTGGTGATCAAAGCTACATCTTCATGTGTCATATGTATGCAACACACACATGAAAAATGAATGAGCCTTAAGTTACATGGTTGCAGCCCCCATCTTGACTTTTTCTGACCGCCCCTGCAGATGAATCCCACAAAAGACCTGCGGGGACATCCGAAAACCATAATTCCCTTCCATCAGTAATCATTTATTTTTTTTCCTTTCAGTTGCTAGTAGGCTGGATTCTCCCGTTACCTTCTTCCATGCAAGATGGAAGTTTGAATTCCAGTGAGACAAGGAATGTGGCAACAGTGTTCAAAACATGTGGAAAAGATCATCTGGCTGGGGTTTCTTTTTTCTTTTTCCTCATCACTCCTAAAATACATGGTGGTAATGGAGTCAACAGCTACAATGGCACTCTTTTGAGGTAAAAGGATAAAGGACTCCCTGTGGATATTACTTGGCTAGTCATTACAGACTGTAGGGTAAATGGTATCTAAAGATGAATGAAAAGAAATGCTGTTGATGTATCCTAAGAATTGAGGCTCAGGAGAAGACAGGGAATCCAACAAATAAATAAATAAACAAACAAATAACCCATCCACCAGGGCCATTCCATTTTTCTACTCCTGACTGCAGGGTCAGCCCTGAATCAAGGTCAGGGTATATGGTATTTAAAGATGAATGAAATCTCTAGGTATTAAATTCCACGTTGACACACTGTTGTTTATATGAGCCAGGACTGATGGCTCAATTTTTGGACTAAGGGGGCCGTCTTAATACCCACCATTTGACTCATCAAGATGGCCAAATAATTCTGAATTCCCTGTTTCTTTTAGAGTTAGAGCAGTAGGCATGAGTTAGAACCACTCCTGATTGGACGTCCTCTTGGTGTCTTGGATTATAACTCCCATTATTCATAGACTGAATGACCAAGAAGCATGCTGATTAGCAATTATGGGAAGTGCAGCTTAACCCTCTGGGAAAGTATCAAGCTGAGGAAGATTGGCTTGTGTTGTGTTTATGAGTGAGTGCATTCAACGCAATCAGCCAACATATGGGGCAATGTAGAAATACTTCATTTAATGGACCAGCCGTTGTGAATGAACTGATTTAGAAAGGTTTTAGGGAGGGAAATGACCAGCTATCCTTTCCTTTATTGATTAACTGGTCTAGGGTTTAAAATGGTATAGAATGCAATGCTGCGAAGTGGAAGGGTCAGTCTGCCATCAAACCATTTTCCGCCAGGAAATCTTTCTTTTGGCAATAAGCAGGAAATGCTAACTCCAAAGACTAATCAATGGATGACCTTGGGTATGGATTTTCTGAGACAACCTGCAGTTTTCACCCTGTAATGTCCATGTGTAACATCAATCTCCTTGGCAGGCTGAAAATGGTTGGATTTCAACCCTGCACCAGATGTAGAACACTTATGAAGCAAAAGAGAAGAGCTATGGAGTTATGCTATGAACAGGACCAAATGACAGCAACGAAGTCCAGGAAGAGAGCTCCTTCACACTTGAGTCTGCTGATGGATCTCCACAAAAGGAATGTGAATCTGATGGTGATCCAGACAGAAGTCCTCAATGCTTTCATAGTCGCTCATGGCAATCTCAGAGTCATCGAAACCACAGCCCATCGAAACATCGGACGAGGATGCGTCTAGAGAATTGTGTAAAGACAAGGGTTTCTTGGCCACGCTGTTGCCTGTATTTGGTCCAGGGCCAACGCCAAAAGTACTAAATTCGTTCCCAGTCTGAGACCCACCGTTGTCCATCTCGTTGGGGAACTGGTGAGGAGGGAGGTATTGGCTCGGGTGAAACTGTGGCCGCCTCTGGCAATCTGGGCTCAGTGTGCCGGCCATGGAGATTGGCTGGGAGGGCGGGAGGGCTTCGTAGTGGTCTGGGTAATCCTCTGGGAGGGGAGGGGGCAATTGGTCTTGGTTTAAAAACTCCTCCTCATGCGGTGGAGGATAGTCACTATCAATATCATAACCACCAAGGTAGTAATCCGTCTCGAGCTCCCTGGTGCTCCCATGATGAGCTGAGCTGCCATCGGCGGCCTCGTAGTGGGGCACCTCCTCAATGTCAGATAAACGCGCACTCGGCATCCAGTCAGAAGTGTCCCAGTGATAAGCTATAGAGGGAAACAAAGACAACGTTGGAACAAAAAACCCACAACATAATCTCTAAGGGAAATGCAACAAGTCCCACATGCATAGAAGACCTTTTGCCAGGGGTGTCAAACTTGATTTCACTGAGGGGCGCATCAGGGTTGTGTTTGACCTTGGGGGGGGGAGTAGGGGGGCGTGGCCAGCTTGTGTCAGGGCCTGTGGTGGCCAGAGCGCTCTGCCAGCGAAAACATGCTCCCAAACTCTGTTTTTGGTTGTGATGGCCTCCTGAAACCCTCTGCCAGCGAAAACGGAGTTGGAAGGGCCGCAAGGTCTATTTTCCCTGGCAGAGGCACCGTGGACCAATCCTTCACTGTTTTCAGGATGGTCCTGCGGGCCAGATCTAAGTACCTCGTGGCTAGATCCGGCTAGCAGGCCTTGAGTTTGACACCCCTGCCTTATGCAATGAAGTTGCTTAAGCAAATAATCAGCATGCATTTTAATTTCTTTTTTCTTTTGTGGTTTCTGTGAGACAGCAGCCAAGCATGCTTTGGCCCAAGTGAAGAGAAGCAACCTCACAGCAGTAACCGACACCACGCCGCCATCTCTAAAGTAAAGAAAAAGTTTAAAAAACAAAATCAAAGCAAAGGAAGTAAGAAATCAAACTTGCTGAAAGTCTAAAACTGCTCACGGAAATGCAGGCAATTGGTGATTTAGGTAGAAAAGCGTATAAAAAAACCAGACATTAGAAAACTCAACATGCTCTTGCAGATGTGTTCATTTCCAAGTTGTTGGGAAAAGGGGGGAAAAATTATACAGGCAAACGAAGTAACAGGCAGAAATGTCAAATAATAATTTTAAAAAAGGGCTAGCAAAACCCTGAAATAAAAAGGAAAGGTTTTCTGCAGGACCAAATATATACCTCATAACATGCTATAACATGCACAATCTAGATTAAAAAAATAAAGCCCAAGTCACTGAGGCCACATAAAGTGGATTAGTAGCATTCTGAAGCTCCCATCAAAGCCACCCTTTTCCAACCATTATGGCAGGCAGATGCAAAATCACCTCTGTTGCAGTTCTGTCCTTCATCCATACCAGAGACTGTTAAATATAAAGTGAAGAAAAGAAAAGAAAAAACAATACTGGAAATTCTCAAGTCTGCAACCAGCAGTGTTAAAACAGAGCACCGCAAAACGCCTTAACACCATGCTATATGCTTCTTAAATGCGTCTGATGTAAAATATGATTAAAAAGTACTTTTAAGCCATGCGTCAATGAAAGGTTAAAACGTTATTCCGCTTTTTCGCTTAATCAAACCTACAGAGGCACAAATGGAAACAGCATTTTACACCAATGGATAGAATGGATGACTTTTAATTATCTGAAGCAGACATGCAAAACTGACTTTGGAATTTTAACACAAAAGTCAATACACTTTTCTTTTTTCTTTTTGTTTAAAAAAAAAAAAGACTATGATGCATTTCTTTCTTGCTCGCTGTGAAACAGAAAGAAAAAAAAAATTAAGAATCTACCATGTTCAGGGCCGGTTCAAACAAATCTGGGCCCAAGTACGTTCAGATACCACGGTGAGGGGCACGGTATAACAACCTGAACAGAACAGAATAAAAAAGCAGTCAATTGGGCCACTAAAACCACATAGCACAGAATCCGTCTCTATCTTTCCATCTGCGAAATGGGAAACTGGCTAAGAGGGGACAAGGAAAACTTCCTCGCTTCTTACTTTAGTTCCCCATTTCAAGTCATCTCCTTAATCCTTCCCACTTGGTACTGAGAACACCAAACTTAGGGAAATATTTGAGAGTTGGAAGCTGGTTCTTCAGGAGGCTAAAGGTTACCACCATGGGGCGGGGGGTGATGATGCAAAATTAATGGACAATCTCCTCTGTGTGGATGGATGCAGGATCTTCTGTTGCAACGATTTGGGACTGACACACCAATTTTCAGATGCCTTTTAAGGTCAAAACAATGGACAATTTGGTTGGTGAACCACAGGAGGGGCTGCAGGCGGCCACAAGTTGTGTGTTCCCTGGCTGATAGGAATATGTGGTCTCTAACACGGGTGGGATTCGGCTGGTTCGGACCAGTTCGGGAGAACCGGATGTTAATTTTGCATGTGGTTCAGCGAACCGGTAGTTCTGACGACCGGCTGGGCCCTACCCCACCCTGCCTCTCCCAGGAGTCCTCACGTGGCCCGTTTTGGATGCCAGGAAGTACAGGGCCCGCATGGAAGCTTGGGGATGGTGAAAAATGGGCCTCCTGGAGGCTCTGGATAGCAGGAAACAGGCCCATTTCCGGCCTCTGGAGCCTGGGGGGAGGCCATTTTTGTCCTCCCGGAGGCTCAGAGAAAGCTTTTGGAACTTGGGGAGGGGGAAAAAACGGGCTTCCCAGAAGTCCGGAAACGAGCTTGTTTCCGGCCTCCAGAGCCCGGGGGAGGCTGTTTTTGCCCTCTCAGAGGCTCGAGGAAAGCCTCCGGAGCCCAGGGAGGGCAAAAATTCCCTCCGGTTGTGGTGCAGGAGGCCAACTAGGCCATGCCCTCCGTGGCCACGCCCACCCAGCAGCTGGATAGAGAAGTGGTTGCTAACCTTTTTGAATCCCATCCCTGGTCTCTAAACTTTCAAGGTTGACCTATTCCAAGGCACAATAAGAAATGGTGAAATGTTCTATACTGTATGGATTATCTGATCTACAGCCTACCCTGCACACGTTTAGCAGCCTGTGTTGCAGGAATGTTAAGTGTATTCTACTACCCAGCTGTTAAGGTGCCATTAAAGGAACAGAAGAAGTGGCGGGTAATAACAGACACTGAAAATTCAAGCGAGGAAAATAATTTATCTAAAAGGGTCCTGGTTATTCTGATGAAAGAGGGCTTGCCTGCTTTTAAGTATAAGCATTAGAAACACGTTACAGATACATCAGGTTAACATTGAGAAAGAGTGCAGTCTTTCTCTCTGAAATGCAAATCGCGTCATTGCTGTGCCATGAGTTAGTGAAACACAAAATCTCGGTGGGCTTTTGCGAGACCTTGCGGTTTTTATGATGCATTTTGTAATGACTTTAATTAACAGACGAGCAAAACTGACTTTGGATTTAACACTAAAGTCTACACAAGTATGTTGTTATTGGGGTTTTGTTTTTTAATAGGGCTGCTATCAGGTTTTGCTTCAATCAAAAAAAAGCAGAACTTGAACATATGAAAACTGGTACCAGATAGGGCTTAGTCCCCTTCCAGATTCCGATACTATTCTCTATGTATAGGTAAATGTCATTTTCGATTCTAAAGGACGTGGTGCTGATCTTTGTTTCTTAGCCGAGGGAGCCAGTATTGTCCTTTGACATAGTTATTTGCACGATTATGTGGCCAGCATGGCTATACACCGAGACACAGAGAACGCTGTTACCACATCACTGAAGTGGAACCTATTTATCTACTCTCATTTGCATGCTTTCGAACTGCTGGTGAGCAGGAGCTGGAGCAAGTAATGGGAACTTGCCCTGTCGTGCAGCACTTGGGTCCTGAACCCAGTTTGTCAGCTTTCCAGCTGAAAATCTCAGAATCATATTGTCTATGGCCGTGCCTGAAATTGTGCAAGAATGTACTCAGTGTAGCAAGTTGGGTCGCTATAGTGGACGAGTTGCAAGTAGTATGGCAAGTGTTGAAAACTTGCAAGACCATAGCAGGACTTATTATTTTTTGAGCCTGCAGGATCTGGGTTGGATTGGATAAATGTGATTTTTCCGAGTGTTTCCTGAACACACTGTATGTTTTATGGGGATAAACAAACTAGGCTAGCAGAAGGAAGAGACTTTCTCTCCTACCAGTGGTTGCAGCTCAGGTAACACTGTCTGAACCGGCCCTGACTATACAAAAACAAAACAAAAGCACATATTCAAACGTTCTCTTGATCAGGTGCAAGGAGCTTTTGTGTGTCACTCGTTGCAGTGTGGTTCTCCCCAACCTGGTACTCTCTAGATGTGTAGGAAGACTAATTTTTCTTTAGTTTGAGGTCATGCCAACATGGACTTTGGAGGGTTTTAGAGGCTCACACCATCTGAAAGATGCCAGGTTGGGCAAGGCACAGTTATCTTTACACAACACAGCAGAACTCCACTAACCTCTTAACTTGCCTGCTCTGCAAGATACAACAACTCTTTCTCCCTTCCTAGGTTGAAGCAACAATGCCACAAGTAAGGTAATATACATTTCTGAATGTAAATATTTTTTGTTTGGTTACTTTGGCTGCTTCCAAGAATTGTAAAACTTTTCATATCGATGCCACTAAAGTGTAGTGGCCTGTCGGCCCCTCCAGCAGCCAAATGAGATAAGGTTGAGTTATGGGAGCCAGCATCAAGGCAACTTGAGAGCTCTGAGGGGGAAGAGGGAATGGAGCTGTCAGAGATAGAGACAGAGGTGGAGCCTGGGCCACCCGTCAGCCCTCAGATGGAGAGTCAACAGCACCCAGGTCTGGAGGTGGCTGATGAGGAACAGGAAGAACAGCTGGGTCCCATGCCTGATGGATGTGCAGGAGGCAGAGGAAAGGAGAGCAGTGGAAATCTATGGGCTGGTTCTTGGGATGGAGGAGCCACCACTACAAGTGAAGCCCCACCCTAGCTCTGGGGATAAAAAGCAGGGAAGGGAAATGAACAGGTGTGGCAGGCAACTATTCATCTCCCAGGCGGACAGACTTGTTAGCCTGCTGTGGCACTCCTAATAAAGGAATCCTTGATTTAACTACAGAGGGTTTGTCACGTTTGGGAGCCAAGTCACAACATAAAGTCATTCCAAACAATAGCCTTTTCTGGAAGCATCTGGGTAGAGATTTGCCAATTGTTTCTCAGGTTTACTAATATGAGAGATGTTTGGAATTACAGTTCTCTCATTCCCTGATTCTGGGGATGATGGTTAGGAATTGACAGTTTCCAAATATTAAGGAAGGCACCCGGCTGGAAAAGGCTTCTCTTCACTTCAGTTTTTTTTCTGACTTCTTATGTTCCCTGAACTAAAAACGGTGAAAGAGAAAATAAAAGTAGGCAGGTTCTATAGACAATAGGTTTTATAAATCTGATTAACTAGATCAACTCAGTGGGTTTTACAGATTTTATGTCTATAATTTTGTACTATCTTAAATCTACTATATTGATCCATTCATTCATACGTACATCAATATTTTGCTGATTTCTCTCTCCCTCCATTTTCTTGCCCTGATCACTCACTGTAATAAAGTTCTGTTCTGCTTTATTGTAATTCTTCCAGTTGGTATGATGGCAATTAGGAATCAAAGATGCAGAAAGAATAGGCAAAGTGGGATCCATAAAAATCAATGGGTCGGAAAAGATAATTTACGTCATCAAGGCAACCCTTGCTCAATGTGTAAACTTAAATCGAAGCATCCCCAAACCTATCTGGCTATAATTCTCTATTTTAACATAATCAATGATAAAGAGCAAACCTGGGTATTTTAGGGCTCTGGGGCCACATCCAGTTTTTTGGCTGCCCCTGTCAACTATAGGAGATGACAAAGTGGAGCCCGTTGGAGGAGGAGTCAAAGATGTCATTAGTCTTGAGTCCTTTTGTGCCCACAAGAGATCGAAGTCCCGCCCACCTTGAATTCCACTGACTCTTATCTACTGCCAATTTGTTTTGACTATGAGTAGTTCAGATTCTTATAGAGAGCTTTAGCGTACGATACCCTATATATTCATTTGAACTGCCTGGACTCCTGGTTTCCTGTACCGGTTCACATGAGGTCAATAGGAAATTAGAAATCAAATGTAAATAAGTGTACACCATGCAGGCAATACAACTGTCTTGCTTTTATGTTCAAGGCAGCTCCTAGTTTTCCATTTACATATGTTTGTCCATGCATGCCTATACGCCTCACAGTAATCTGAACCATAAATTTATTGCTTTTTATATAGCAATAAAATTAATATTGAGTAGAATTCAGTTTTGCCTATCAGTTCAGCCCTCCACAACAGTCCCCATGTGGCCCGTGGGAGAATTAATTGCTGATTCCAACATAGAGTCTATTATGCTCTCAATTGTCTACAACTGGGTCTCCAACCTTGTCAAGTTTAAGACTTGTAGACTTTGCTCAGTTAGCGCAAATCATTTTTAAGTTTCTTTCTCTGCCCATTATTCAGCTATGGGCTACTTCCGCTTTTATCAGATGGTTCTCTAGGCAGAACCTCTTCCCCTGTCTTACAAGGCCATTCTCACATTCCATTTAGAGGAGGGGAAGTTGAAGGGAAGAGGAATCAAAGGGAGTGTCAGCTTCGAAATTCAGGTGCCACATTTTATTGGAAGGGGGTTGGAGGAGTTTGAAAAGTTCAAGGTTATTCTGTATGTCGTATTAAGAAATTCCAGTTGCAGTTAATTGGTTCTCGTGATTTATGAAGTGTGAAAGTGGGAGGAGAGAAGGTGGATTCTGTGTAACGTGCGAAAATATTTTCACTTTGGGAAATTGCTTTAGACATACCAGATCTGTTTCTAAATAAATCAATTGGAGAGAAAATGTCTCGGAGTGATTGATATCATGGATACTTTCTGGATGCCTTACAGGGAGAAGCCTCTGAGTCAGGGGTAAAGATGTTCTAGCTTACGCTACAACACCCAGAACAAAAGAGAGCGTTGAACTGAAAGAATGAGAAGTGTGAAATTTAGAAGGGTGATTGCTTGTAAGAATTTAAAGAGATATTAGTGGTTCCTTTGCTAGTCCTCGGCTTACCATCACAATTGAGCCCAAATTTTCCATTGCTAAGCAAGATGGTTGTTAAGTTACTTGCACCCCATTTTATGACTTTTTGGCACAGATGTTAAGCGAATCACTGCAGTTGTGAAGGAAATCACGTTGTTAAGAGAATCTGGTTGCCTGCATTGACTTTGCTTGTTGGAAGGTTACAAACGGTGATTACAAGACCCCAGGACACTGCAACCATCATAAACACTTTCCGGTTGCTTAAATTCTGGTCATGTGACCACGAGGGATGCTGCAATGGTTGTAAGTGTGAAAAACAGTCATGTCACTTTTTTCAGTGCTATTGTAACTTCAAACCGTCACTAAATGAACAGTTGTAAGTCGAGGACTACCTGCACGAGAGTAAGATTTTCTTCTCCACCTTGTGGGAAGAGCCTGAGGATATTAAACCCCCAATTAGCAAAAGGAGAATAATACAGAATCCTTCTGTTTACAACATTTGGCAGCCACAGGAGCATGGGTAAAACAAAATGGACTCCCGTCAGCATTGGGCCTTACAGGAACAAAGTGAAGAAGATAATCTTACGGCGATACAATGGAACAAAATATACATGCAAGCAGACATTTAGGGAATGTAGCTCAGGAAAGAATCTAGAATTGTGGGCTTAACTAACAGACCTAGATAATACATGATTACGACTAGAGAAAAGAGTTAGGAGGAAATGGCAGTACGGGTTAAAAAGGTTCCCAAGACATCTGTATGTTCTGGTTAGAAAAGCATCATTCAGAAAGAAGCAATTGTGCAGTAGAATTATTTGAGGATTATTTAGCTACCTGCAGATAGATGATGCAAGTAAAAACTGGTTAGCTATTAGAAAAGGGCCAGGGAAAGGAGAAGCTAAGATGAAAAAGGAGATTGAGGAACATAAGAAGACTAAATTAGAAGGTCAATAAGATAAAAATAATAGCAAAAGGCCAAGATGGGGATATAAGTAGGAACAAGAGGTTATATATGCAATAAGTTTGGTTGCAGAGCCAAAACCTGCCCAAATGTGATCCAGAAAATTTTATTGTTCGTTAATCTCCCAAGTTCATTTAAGTTGAAAAGGAAAAAAAAACACACAAAAGCAAAACAAATAAGGGTCAATGGAAGAAATATGCTTGGTTTAATGATGCAACTGGTCTTAACTAGTGTTAAAAGCAATAAAAATAAATAATTAAATAGAACAAAACACCGATGTTCACCATTATTTTGTTAGAGGTTCTCCAAGAATGGGCATGCTAGAGTTCACACAGTTTTCGGGAAGACGCTTTCAGAAAAGACTCAGCAAAATATATTATTGGAGGATTTTAGCTCATCTACCTTGCAATGTGATGGTGGGCACCCATATCTCAGTATGTCATCATTTAATAATCAAAGGGGATTAGAAGGGACCTAGCAGGTATGGTTAAGAAAGCCAAATGAAAGGAATTAGGAGGGAGTAAGCCTAAATCCCAAGAAGTGAGATTGGGTGAGGAAGGGGAAAGGGTAAATAGTAACCAGAGGTTAAGGTACATCAGAAATGAGAAAGGGCTGTTGTAGCAGACTGAAGTTAGTTTGCAAACCATTCTATATTTGTTTGAGGGGAAAAGCTCAAGAAAAGAAAGATGTAGAGTTGAAATGAGGACACGGCTTTGGGAATGAGCGAGGAACCACAAAGGAGACAAGACAAAGAATACAACAAAGAGCATTTGAGACTCGAGTAAATCTCCCGGCCCTTATTTATAGAGGAATTTAGCTTTGGCCTTGAGAAAGAAGAGGAGAAATAGGAAACTATCTTCAATCTTGAGAAAGCGCTAGTCCTTAAAAAATGGGCACTGAAGGGGTTGAACACACTTTCCAGATTTTGTTAATATAACCTACAACAGGGGTGTCAAACACAAGGCCTGTGGGCCGGAACCGGCCCGCAATGTGGTCAGATCCAGCCCGTGGGGACGACCTGGAAAATGTAAGAGGTTGGCCTGCATCGCTTTGGCCCGATCTACCCAGTGTGAAGAGGAAACATGCCAGCAGTTTGGGGACTGGCGTCAAGCAGGCCAGGCCCATCAAGTTGGCTACACCCAGTGAATGGCGTCCAATTGGCCACGCCCACCCAGTTGGCCACATCCAACCAGTTGGCCACGCCTACCCGGACCCCCCCGAGGTCAACCCCAGCCCTGATGCGACCTCAATGCAATTGTGCCAGGGTTCCAACGGATGCCCTAATTAATTCATGAGTTTGAACACCCCTGACCTACAAGAATAAAGAAGCATTCCTGGAAATCCCAGTTTGGTCTAGTGCAGGAATGGACCATTAATTTTCCCAAGGGGCCACATGAGAAACTGGAACTGTGGTGGAGGGCTGAACCAATAAGGTTGTGAAGGTGGATAGGCATTTACGCAGGCACATATGTAAATTAAAAAAGAAAAGAAAAAGTTGTCTTCTAAATAAAAGCAATCCACACGAGGCATATAGGGATAGTCAAAGGGTCAGTTGTGGCTCGGGGAGGTCTTAAAATGCCCAGGTCTGGTCTAGTGTTTAAAGTACCCTGCTAGAAACCAGGAAGCTGTGAATTCTAGTCCTGCCTTAGGCAGCGAAACTGGCTGGGTGACTTTGGCTCAACCACTCTATCTCAGCCCAATTCACCCCAAGGGCTGTTATTGTAGAAATAGGAGGAGGAAGGAATATTAGGTTTCTCGGTTGCCTTGAGTTATTTATAACAGAAAGGTGAGATTAAAAAAAAAACAACCTTTAAAAATCCACGAGTGTCTGTTTCTTGACCTGGCCTACTTAGAAAAGCTGACATTATCTTAAGGAAGATAGGTGTATGGCAGAATGAATTTGCTCTGATGGATTTGGATTTCAAAGTTAAAGGGGTTTTTTCAATCTCCTCCATGGACCTGGGCTTTGTGCCATGGAGAGACCAAGAAGCTTTGTGCCTACCTAGTTAAATCACCTGCCTTCTAGCTCTAAATATATAAAAGGACAGAAGCGTTCAGCAATGGACGAGGAGGAGATTCTCGGACTTGTGTTTGTAAGCGTGGACCAACACTATTGTTATATCAAGGAGGAGAAATCTGCACTCGGAGCCCAAGTGCACCTGAGGGAAAGAATGACCTGCCTGGGGGCAAAGGACTACAGGGTTTGGATAGTGGGACAGATGTCAGTGAAGACAAAGATGCTGGAATCCAAAAATCCTAGAAGAGCATTTTTCTTTCTTTCTAGTCTCCCTAACATACAGGTAAGTCCTCGACTTAGGAGCGGTTGCTTAGTGACTGTTCAAAGTTATGATGGACTCCCCTCCTCAAAACGTACCTTGTTTCCCCCTGAAAATAAGACCCTGTTATATATATATATATTTGCCACCAAAAAAGGCACCAGGTCTTATTTTTTTGAGGGGGAAGTCATCTACTGACTACCCTCACTTGTACGCATCACTCCTGGCCTCCTTTTCACTGTCAGAGGCCTTCAGGAAGTTCTGAAGACCTCTGGAGCTGATAACAGAGCATGATCTGGAGCTTTGTTCTCAGCTACAGAGGCCTTCAGGAAAGTCTTGCCAGCCTTGCCGGCTGCAGAAGAAACGGGACAGCAAGGCAGATGTTGGGGTGTGAGAGGCCTGGCTACAACTGTCCAAAGATAAGTAGTAGGGCAGCTCCACCCCTCCTATCCCCACCTAGCTTAATGTTTACCCGTTTATTCTGGAATGGGCAGGATCTGAAATAGGACTTATTTTTTTGGGGGGGATAGGACTTATATTAGGTGCACGTGTAAAAATCAAGCTAGGGCTTACTTTCAGGGTAGGTTGTATTTTCAGGGAAACAGGGTATTTGCAACCTCATTCCAAAGTGATGGTGCCCCCTTGTGGTCATACGACTGCATTTTTGGTACTTTGCAATTGGCTAGCATTGACAGCCATTTGCAGCATCCCTTGGTCACGTGCCCATGATTTATGACATGTGTTTATTTCTGGTTTTCAGGGGGCCCCCAATAGTGAACAATGGGTTCACATAAGGACTGCCGTGTTTGCTTTACCACCACCGCAAAAAAAGTTGTAAAATCGGGTCTGGTCACATGACGATTTGCTTTATGACCATTGGAACTGTAATTGGCAGGCTCCATTATGGTCATAAGTCAGGGACCACCTGTAGGTGTGAGCCCAGTGCACGGAAGGAAGTTGAATGAGGGTTAACAGATAAGACACCGTAAAAATGGTTTATATGGACCTGTATATGGATACTGCAGTGTTTGTCTAATGATGGATTTAGTCCAGTATTTCTCAGCCCTGGGAACTCTAAGAGATATGGACTTCAACCCTCACAATTCCCCAGCTAACATGTCAGCCTGGGGAATTCTGGAGTTGAAATCCACATTATCTTAAAGTTCCCCAAATTGAGAAACACTGACACAGTGTGTTAAGCTAAGGACACTGTCCGGATACTGTTCTGTTAAATACCCTTATAAGCAGAGAATAACTGTAAATATATGTTTCCCTACCTTTGACACAGCTCCTTTGTATTCAGTTAGATGCATTTGGTTCAGTTTTGAAGGATATCACTTATTTGGGAACTCTCTTCCCGCCCCAGACAAATCTGATTAGAAACAAAGCCTTCAGTTCTCTAAGGTCTGCAATCCATAATAAGCAAAGTATGCTAATTTATTTTAGTTGCTATCTTTCAAAATCTTTGCAAAAGAATTGTTTGCGGAGTCCCGGCTAGTCAGTGTGAGTTAACAAAGTTCTGCTGTGATCTTTTTATATTATAGAGGAACAAAACCAGACAAAACAATTGACAAACAATAGACAACAGTGCGGGAGGAGGAGGTCGTATACATACATACACACATACATACATACATACATACATACATACATACATACAGCATATATATTTAAAATATTAAATACCTTCATTTTCTATTGTGTCAACTACATTGTTGACAAGCTGTATGACAGTCACAATGGAAGCTTGCGGGAGGAGGAAAGCAGAAATAAAGGAAGGACAGTCTCAAGTTAGTATTTATTTATTTCACACAAAGGTTACCAACGACACAATCTCAGATTAGCTGTGAGAGCAACTACAGAAGGGTAGATGGTTACGAATGAATTATGGAATGATTTGAGAACATTTTGACATCTGGTAACTCCATAGGCACATTTGGGTCTCCCCCGCCCCCCAACAGGGCAGCAAATGGGGGAAAAACACTCAAAAAAGCAATGAGATGACTACCACCAGTCCATCAATCCAACCTGGAAGATTCAATGAATCTGAAGATGTCCCCTAGTTGGATAACAAAACGTCTGCAAGAAAACAACCAAGTTCAGAGACCACCAAGGATTCCATCATTCAATGAATCTACCTGACACTCATATCTAAATGGCAATTGCTTAAAACCCCTTGAGATTAAGTGCTGCCTTTTAAGTGCCTCTTATCTTCCAGGCAGCCAGAATGATTCAAGGTGGTTTTAAAAGTCTTTGGCTAATTTTTTTTTGTCCCCATTAGGATTACTAATGAACACAAAGCCTTGGTGGGAAAATTACAAATTCTGCTTGGGAAATATTTAAAGGCAGGTAGAAGGGTAGATTAAACATTAAATAGCTTCCATTTAAAGGCTACTTATTCCTTAATTATTTTAAACATCCCTTTAAGCCACTTATTCAATGCTGGATTTATCAGCAGTGTCAAAATAGAGAATTTCACATTAACAACAGTCACAATACAGCCAGTAGACTAATGTTAGAAGAAGACTCCTTGTGGACCATTGGTTTAGCTAGATGAGAATTATTTATTTGGATGAGCATTTATTCCAGGATCACCAACAGGTTTCATTATCAAGTGTAGCTTGGACCTTTAACTCAAAAGCAACCGTTATTGGAATAAAGCCTTTTTAAAAAATTAATATGGGATTTAGACAAGAAGGGAGAGAAAAGCCAGGACAAAGAAGTCCTGTATGCAGGGGGCCAGGAGAAAAACAAAATAATTTAAATAAAACAAGTTTTAAATAATTTAAAGTCAACTTGTTATTTGCATATTTAATCGGTTTCCTCTTCCATTATTGTGTCATGATTTTAAAAAATGTTGTTTGGTGACATTGTTTGAAGGAGTTCTTAGGGGCACGCGCAAAGCTTTGATAGGTCCACAGATATCCTTGAATCTGTAGCTCTTCTACTCTGGAATTGGATATTGAACCCAACACCTTTGACATGCAGCAGAACTGCACATTGCTGAGATCCATGATTCTATCCCCTTCATGGTTCACCATCCCCCAACACCAGAGGTGGTATTCAGCAGGTTCTGACCAGTTCTGGAGAACCGGTAGCAGAAATTTTGAGGAGTTCGGAGAACCGGCAAATACCACCTCTGACTGGGGATTTTACAGTATCCTTCCCCTGCCACGCCCACCAAGCCACGCCCACAGAACCGGTAGGAAAAAAACTGAATCCCACCACTGCCCTACACCAGAAACGGGCTGCATCAGTATTGCATTCCCACGGTCATCACATTCTACGTCCTCTCTTCTTGGACAGCAGTTAAATTGGAGACTTTGTGAAAAGTGCCCCAAATTCTTATACATCCTGTTTTATTGCTTTTCCTAATTTCTGGGGACCCTTACAATCCCCAAAATTTCCACCTAATATGACCTCGAGTTGCTGTCCAACAAATCTAAAGGCTGAGATCCCTTCCGAGATCTGCTAGTGGGATTAATATCTCCACTCAGGCACAGCCCTTAAAAAAGTCTCTTCCATATCATTAAAATAAAGGTAAAGGCTTCCCGTGTCCAGTTGTGTCCAACTCTAGGGGTGGTGTTGGTCTCTGTTTCTTAACCGAGGGAGCTAGCATTGTCCAAAGACACTTCTGTGGTCATGTGGCCAGCATGACTACAGGCTAAAGTGCACAGAACGCTGTTACCTTCCTACTGAAGTGGTATCTATTTATCTACTTGCATTTGCATGCTTTTGAATGTTAGGTGGGCATGAGCCCGAGCAAGGAACGGGAGCTCACCCCGTTGTATAGAGCTTGAGTCTCAAACCCAGGCTGTCAGCTTTCTATCTGACAAAATCAGCATCATTAACCACTGACTCATCGCTTTCCCCCTACCATTAAAATAGGATCGGGAGTATATACGATGTAATGCTTATTCAATGAACAAATTGGATCTGATCATCTGACTTTAGAAATCACCTGTTTATCAATGCACTGGGATGAGGTTGCTTTTCAACCTTGCCCCAATAACTACAATCTCAGGAGGCATTTCCTGTTTCTGATCAAACACTCTACAAATATTACCAGGAACTGCATATTTGTTTTGTTAAATAGTTTTTGAAAAGCCAGTGGGTAGTGCTTTATAAAGCATTTGTGATGAATTTTTCTGAGCCATAAAAGGGTCCCAGTGAGTCTTAGAGAATTGGAGGACATTGCTTTCCTTTGAAGTATTTCCAACTCCCCAGGAAAAAAAAAAAGAAGAAGAAAGAAATGAAAAAAAATGGGGAAGAAATTTGTTGCCAATGAGTGCATGGAAAGATTTTGAGAGAAGAGCATGGTTGATGGATGTGACTGACCGAATGAGGAAAGAAAACAGTGGACAAACTCAAGAGGCTCTAACCCATAATAGAAGGATGAGAAACAAGGAAATAGGATCTGAGCAGGTATTGGCAAAAGGTCTGATAGAAACAGAAAAGCTGAAAGATGAGCCAGTGTGCTTAGGGTGTTGGTGTGAGAGAATATTTGGGGATGGGTTAATTCAGAATGAGAAAGAAAAACGACAGATGAGATGATCTGAAGTTTTGTGTGAGAACATGAGAAAGAGATGATGGAGACAGTCCTGGGTGTGAATGATCTACAATGAAAGAGAAGAGATTGTTTGAACAGGGCCCAAAACCCCGTCGCCCACCGACCACGGCAACCCCCCCCAAAAAATACCCCCCCCCCGGTTGGGAGGAGGCCCCCAAAATAAAAAAAAGAGAGGAGCTTTACAAACACCCCACAAAAAAAAACAAACACAAAAAAAAAAAAACCCACCCCCCCCCCACCCCCCCCCCACCACCAAAAAAAACCACCACACCCAAACCCCCACCCCCCCCCCCCCCCCCCCCCCCCCCCCCCCCCCCCCCCCCCCACACAACCCCCCCCCCCCCCCCCCCCCCCCCCACCCCCCCCCCCCCCCCCCCCCCCCCCCCCCCCCCCCCCCCTGGTTTGAAGGATAGATCCAATTCAGGTTTGGCAACAAATCTTGGGGATGTTTTTTTGTTTTTGTTTTTTAAAATAAATATTGGGTGAATGATTTCAAACTCCACTCAGCCGTTTTATGAATGAGTGCGCCTCCCACAGCAATCATTTTATGAATGGGAGCTTTAACGCAATCCTAAGTCCTAGCAACCTTGGCAATTTCTCAGCATTTCCAAATGTGTCCAATAAGCTCCATAGAAGTTTGGAAGTCCTAGCAGGGGGAGACCAAGAATGATGAAGTGGGTTGGAGCAATTATGACCATCTTCTTTGGATTAGCCTCGTGAACCACATGCATTACTAGAGCACGTGAAGAATGGATCAGAGAAGATGGACATCAAGATGAGTAAATGCCGTGGAACCCAATGCAACATTAACTAGATGACAAAAAGGAATAGTAATTTTATCATGCCTGAACCACTTTGTTGAGGTCATAGACACCAAGATTATGCCAAGATGTATTTCCTGCTGGAAGCAGCTTAATGAATGGTGTCCTTTCAGGACCAGTAAAGGTTCCCCTCGCACATACGTGCTAGTTGTTTCTGGCTCTAGGGGGCAGTGCTCATCTCTGTTCCAAAGCTGAAAAGCCAGCACTGTCCGAAGACGTCTCCCTGGTCATGGGACTGGCATGACTAAATGCCGAAGGTGCGTGCAATGCTGTTACCTTCCCACCAAAGTGGTCCCTATATTTCTACTTGCATTTTTTTTTTTGCATGCTTTCGAACTGCTAGGTTGGCAGAAGCTTGGACAAGTAACGGGAGCTCACTCTGGCGCTAGGGATTCGAACCGCCGACCTGCCGACCTTTCTGATCGACAAGCTCAGCGTCTTAACCACTGAGCCGTCACGCCCCCCCAGTCATGCTATCATTTTAAAAACCCTATTCAGTGATTTTGGCATCAGAGAAATAAAATTCCATAAGAAGTAAAAAATATGGGAGTCAATGAAGTAACTAAGAAGAAGTAAGTCCCAAAGGTGCTTTTTTCAAGAGGCAACTGGACTTTCTGTTTTTTTTTTCCTTTGAAGATGTTTTGCTTCTCATCCAAGAAACTTCTTCAGCTTTGAAGCCCCTTGGATGAGAAGCGAAACGTCTTCAAAAAAAAACAAAGATAAAAAAACAACAGAAAGTCAGTTGCCTCTTGAAAAAAGCACCTTTGGGACAACCATGACCTGGATGACTGACAATCTCCATAGACACTGAGTATGTAAGAAGTAACTTTTCTTGGTGTTGAAGGCAAAAGGAGAGGGGGACGGCAGAGGAAGAGATGGTTAAATAGTGTCGCTGACACAATAAACATGAATTTGGGTAAACTCTAAGAGACAGTGGAGGGCAGGTGGGCTTGGCATGCTCTGGTCCATGGGATTGTGAAGAGTTGGACACAATTTAGCAATTGAACACCACCACCAACTTTTTTGGCAGCACAGAATTTTTCCAACACATAATGATTGGGATGACTATGTCAGGCCCTAGATAGGTGCATGTCATGGCCCTGTCGGAATCTGAATCCGAGGAGAAAGACGAGCAGCTGACAGGGAGCACGACTGTGGCTCCACTGGCCGTGGAGGAAACTGGGGAAGGGCAAAGTCTCGCTGGGCAGAGCAGGGAAGAGGTAGAACAAGGGAGAGGAGTTCAGAGGAAGACCCAGGCCCACCCCCTTTTCATCCTAAGGCATGGAGAGAGGAACATGAGTTGCATGACTTACGGGGGGAGGAAAGGGCCCTGATTCCCTTCATTAGTTACAGCTGGGAAATGAGTTTAAAAGAGATGCAAGCTGAGAGCAGCGGCTGCTAGAACAAACGTGAATGTATGTTGTGTTGACTTCGGTTATCTGCGTTCCTGGCATCCTCCCAACTGGGTTGATTTACTGCCGTTCCTTCACATCTGGAATTCCTTCTCTTGCCCTGCCGGATTAATTACCTCCTCTTGCCTTGATTGGACTTATAGTTAAAGTTTTTGTTGACCACGTTTTGGACTTGAATCTCTGCAGCCAAAGGCTGTTCCTGGGAAAGTTTTTCTCCAGACCAGAAGGTAACCAGGACATTGGGGTCAAAGTTGGAGCGAATAAAGGGACTCGTATTTATTATTTGACTGTGTTGCCTTTGTGCCACACACAGGGTCATCATAATGCCACCCCGTGCGCCTCCAAGCAGAGGAGCAAATAAAATATGTCTAGCATACTTCTATTGACTTCTCCATACATGATATACTACGCATGCCAACATCTAAACTTTAATCATTTCCAAATCTCATGGAAGAAGCCTCACGTTGTATTTGGTTGAAGCTATCGACATTTTGCAACACTCATGATAGTTGGGCAATCTTGGCGTGAAGCATCTCCAGCTGATTCAAGAGTTAACTAAAACTCGCTTAACTGAGTTTAATGTGACGGTTTCTCAATTTTTTAGGTTAGGGTTGATGGGTTTATGCCCAAGCCATTGTGCTTGGCTCCAGAAATGATGATTCTGTTAGGCATCTTCCCTCCTATTCACAAATCCCTCTGTGGAGGTTATTCCTTATTTGGAAAACATTATTTTGCCAATACTCTATTAAGCTGTGTTTGGAAGAGGAAATATCTACCCCATCCTTGTCTGTATCATAGCAACGGCATGATTTATTCTTCGTTCAATGATCTTGTATATCTTTGGAGAATAGAAAGTTTTAGATTCTTTTCCTAGAAATTTTACCTGCCATGTCAAATGCATTATCACTCCGTAGGCGGGAATACTCTTTGCCTACCTTTAAGCTTAGCACAAAGCTGGTTACAAGTAGTCCTCGACTTACAACAGTTCATTTAGTGACCGTTCAAAGTTACAACGGTGCTGAAAAAAGTGACTTATGACCTGACACGTTCAGGACCGTTACAAATCCCCATGATCGTGTGATCAAAATTCAGACGCTTGGCAACTGGTTCATAATTATGACCGCTGCTGAGTCCCGGGGTCATGCAATCCCCTTTTGCGACCTTCTGACAAGCAAAGTCAATGAGGGAAGCCAGATTCGCTTAACAACCGGGTTGCTAACTTATCAACTGCAGCGATTCACTTAACAATTGGGGCAAAAAAAGTCGTAAAACGGGGCAAAGCTCACTTCACAAACGTCTCGCTTAGCACCAGAAATTTTGGGCTCGGTTGTGTCGTAAGTTGAGGACTACCCGTCACAGTTAACAGTTGATTTCCGTGTTCTGACTACCTGTAGAAATGAATGGTGTAGCATCAATATTATGTAGTAATCATCACACTATGCTATTGAACGTTTCACCCAGAAGAGAAAAGATTTGCTAGAATCCTAGTACCCAAGACCTTTTCGGCGATAACTTCAAAATTATTCCAAGCAGATGGGAGGAGAAAAACTAGCTATATTCTTACCGTTATCATCACCGGAATCCGACTGGTAGGAGCTGAGGGACTGGACTTCTGAATTGCTGCCTTTATTGCTTCCTGACAAACAGGTCACCTCTTCCATATCGTCAAGTTCTTTGCCTATACATGGAGAAACGAAGAGAACGGGTTGTGTGCAGTGGTGGCATTCAAATTTTTTTTACTACCGGTTCTGTGGGTGTGGCTTGGTGGGCATGGTGTAGCTTTGTGGGCAGGCAGGGGAAGGATACTGTAAAATCCCCATTCCCTCACCACTCCTGGGGGAAGGTTACTGCAAAATCCCATTCCCTCCCCATTCCACCAACCTGCTTTCCAGCTCCGTTCTCCTGTGCAGGGCAACAAAAGAAGACCCAGCCAATCAGCTGGGACTTGGGAGGCGGAGAATAGATGGGGGCGGGGCCAGTCAGAGGTGGTGTTTGCCAGTTCTCTGAATTACTCAAAGTTTCCGCTACTGGTTCTCCAGAAGCTGTCAGAACTGGCTGAATACCACCTCTGGTTGTGTGGATATCCAGACCTCGGCTTTAGAGCCCATGACATCCAAGGAGACTTGACATGGCTCATCATTAAGGGGAGTCCTCAACTTACGACCAACTGCCTAGCCAATGAGGAAGCCAGTGGGGCCTTAGCCACCGTGATACTAACTTTAACAACTGCAGCGATTCACTTAGCAAGCGTGGCAAGAAAGGTTGTAAAATGGGGCCAAACTCACTTAACCTACGTCTCACTTAGCAACAGAAATTTTGGGCTCCGTTGTGGTCATAAATGAGGACCACCTGTACTTTCTTATCCCTTTCCTTTCATTTCTGAGCATCAACTTCTAAGAAGACTTGTAAACGTAAGCTTTACATTTTTGCTCTCAGTAGCTCTGGCAAATTGAACGGAATTCTGCTAGTTTCCTATAAAAGACAAACAACTAGTGGTAGCATAGCGCTTAGATCGGTCACAGGGCTTTTACAGCCCGCTCTAAGCAATTTACAGAGTCAGCATATTCGCCCCAACAATCTGGCTCCTCATTTTACCGACCTTGGAAGGATGGAAGGCTGAGTCAACATTGAGCCTGGTGAGATTCGAACTGGCAGATTGTAGGCAGCCGGCAGTCAGCACAAGTAGGCTGCAGTACTGCACTCTAACCACTGCACCACCACATCTCTTTATACGTGCTATTTATCCAACCCCTTAAAGGCGGCTTTTTCAATGTGGTGTTTTCGAGATATCCTGAGACTTCGGGTCACAGAATGCCGGTTGGAGAAATCTGAAAGTCGACTGATGTATCATCGGAAGACGGTTCCAAAGGTGTGTCAGTGCGACACCTATTTATTTACATTGCTTTCATGATAAGGCAAGGCATGCTATTTGGAAGGACAATAAAATATTCCAAATGGCTAATTTTACCACGACTGAGAACCGTATAATTCAATACAATATCATTACTTGAATTAATAACTTTGTACATATGCTCGGTATCTCAGGGCTTGTCATATCATTATTCTGTTAATCTTGTGGCAGATAGTTTGCTGATTAAATGTCTACTTTTACAGCAGAAGTTGATACGGTTTGTGTACCAAAGAAGTAGTAGGTTTATTTTGGGTATGTGCCATTGCATGACATGTGATACAATGCCCATATATTTAGAGAAGCTTTGGCTGTTGGATTTTAAGCAGGAATATTTCCAAGCTTACCTGAAGAGGTTAAGAACTGAGCCTCGGATCTTCTAATCCAGGGGTGTCAAACTCGATTTCATTGAGGGCTGCATCGGGGTTGATGTTAGAGGGGGGGAAGTGGGCGTGGCTGGCTTGACGTCCTGCAGCCCTCTGCATAGAAAATGGAGCCCGGAAGAGCCACACGCGGCCCTCACGGGCTGTGCTTTCAGCTGCAATGGCCTCCTGCAGTCCTCTGCTAGTGAAAATGGAGCTTGGGAGGGCCGCATGTGAGCTCCATTTTTGCTGGCAGAGGCACCACGGGCCGGTCCTTCACTGTTTCCAGGGAGACCCTGCAGGCCGGATCTAAGCACCCAGCAGGCTGGATCCGGCCTGTGAGCCTTGAGTTTGACACCCCCCGTTCTACTCTATGGTAACTTGTACTTATAAGCAGATCAGTTAGAACCCTTGTTAAACAAGGTTGTTAGAAGGCCATTAAACGAGATTGTTAGAAGGCCAAAACGGCAACGAGGAAAGAAATGTGAACAATAATAATAATAATAAAAAATCTAGAAAGTTGAAGGGACGTTACTCACTTTCAGTGCCATTTTCCCAAGTCTTCCGGATGGAGTCACAATCAGAACGGCATGGAGATACTGTGGGCAAGTTGGGGGCCACACTGCACACTACAACACCCCTCCTTGCTGTCAAGATCCGGGGAGATTCCGGATGGAAGGTTGTCATCTCTTGATGTTCCACCCCATGTCCGTCAACTATCTTGTCCAAATTGTTCCTAGAATCACTCTGGAAGCAAGGGGTGTAGGCCATTGGCCTCACTGGGACCTGAGGAGGTCCTACTTCCTGATAGATATTGCGGCTGTCGCCACTGGTCCTCATGTTCTTGAACTGAATGCCGTTGCTTTTGTGGAGCAGAGCAGCCGTGGCTGGGTCTTGGACTAAAGTAATGTTGTTCCGAGAGTAATTCTTCCGGAAAACTTTCTTGCGGAAGACAATGAAGAGGACTACCAACAAAAAGATGATGAAAAGAACAATGGCAATGCCGATCAATTCTTCTTTACCCACGTAAGAATGGCCAGCTTGGATATTAGGAACCACCACGGGTCTTAGTCCACAATGCTGGCCCACGTACCCGGGAGTGCAGTTGCACAGAAAGGAGCCGAAGACATTGACGCAAGAGCCGCCATTCTCGCATTCCTCTCTTTCACATTCATTGATGTCTTCATCGCATCTGCAAGGAAGAGAATCGAAGTGGATGAGGGATTCCAGCACTTACATTCTTTGACTTTACTTTCCATACCTTTTATTCAGCTAAGTCTTAGATTTATACATTGCTTTTTCCTCTAAAAACTCAAGCGCTCGTTCTGCCATTTTCTTCACAACCATACCCTGTTGAATGAAGATGCTGAGGTTGGTCAGCTGGAAAGAGTCAGGCATGACAGGGCAAGGGGAATTTCCTGTTGAATAGGTTGGACTTCAAGAAAGTGGCAAGCCTGAATGTTATTCAACCAGCTTCCATAACTGAAGATGGACCTGAACTTGGGTCAGCTATTCTTGAGTCCAACCTCAGTCACTACTACATGCTTATCTTTGTTAAATGCAACCCGATCAATCAGAAATGTCAAACTTGTGTCATCACGGCATTGTCATGTGGCGTATCACAACTTCCCCCCCGCTTCGCTAAACTGGGTGTAGGCGTGGCCAGCATGTGACACATCCGGCCCGCAGGCCACGAGTTTGACAGCCCTGCAATAAATCAAGTGTAGGCTAAGAATGGAGGGATAACATTTAAACAGCTCCATATTGCATTAAGGAACAAAACACCCAGGAACTATGATCCTGTTCATTTACCGCCTATCTGCTGTGTGAAATTGCTAATACAGGATGGCCCGTCAATCATTGAAAGGTTACATATATAGATGAAAAATAATTAGAGGCATTGAATTATATCCGACGTCAGAAAGATCTTTCTTAAGCGAGGCGCAACTAGGGGGAAAAAATGCTCATCTAGTCTTGGTAGGACCAGCAGTCGATGGTTATCTAAGAGTATCTCATTAAAAGATATAATTCAGCAAAGAGCTGCAAGGTGTGGCTATCTCCATACACAAGGATGAAGAACTATCAGAATCGCTCAAGATGGTCTTCAGTTACATGTCCAAGAACTGAGTGCGAAGGTCACTGAAGAGATTTGTCTTATCGGGGATGGTTGACTGCCAATCCTAGGCTTGCTACCTTGATTTCGGCATGAAGAAAGTAAGAAGACAGGTGTAAAACATATGATGTTTCTCATCAATCATCTCCTCCTCCTTCTTTTAATGACCCCATAATCCCTTGCGGGGTGGAGTCTGGGCAACTGAATGGAGCTGAGTGTTTACTGGCTGGATGCCCTTCCTGTCACCAATGCGGAGTCCCGTCCCGCCCAGCAGATGTATTCTCATTATCCCCAGAGAAATATCTGTTTCTACCTAGAATCAAACTCACACCCTCCTGATTGTAAGGTGAGAGCTCTACCTCTAGGCCACCGCACCACTCAGATGTTTCTCATCAATGCTTTGAAAAAATAACCCATTTAACTTTGGTAGCGCTGTGTGTTGTCTGATTATTATTGTATAACCACATAAGGACCATCACTTTGTATCATCCATGGAATTAGCTTTCCAAAAGTATTTTTCTCGTGACATCATACTACAAATTTGTGATGCTAAAACCTTCCAGGAGCCCTTGCACCCTCTAGCTGCAACCATCTTCTCTGGGATGGCTTTACTTACGTCACGCCAGTTAATCCACTCTTGCAGGTGCAAATGAAGGCACTGCCTATGGGATCACAGGATCCTCCATTGTGGCAAGGATTTGGAAAGCAGGCGGTGACCTCCGATTCACAGTTTCGTCCAGTGAACTGGGAAAGGCAACTGCACTGGTAACCTAAGTCAGGGGGAAGTAGAGGAGCAGAAAGGGGAAGAAGGGTAAGTATACATTTCGGGCGATAAGTGAAACTCTTAATTCTCCAAATAGGGTATGTTGCCCTGGGAAAAGTTAACAGAAATAAAAGTGGTGTTTTATCCCCCTCTGGTGGTCACTTTGGAGATATTCCTCAATTAGAAACTACACCAGGAACAAAATCACACACGGATTGGGAGCGTACATTCCTTTGGTTGGTTTATCGAAAAGCCTGAAAGGGTATTTTACTTTAATGAAGAAGAAAAGCAAAGCTATAATAGCAGAGGAATTTAGATACATTGTGATATTTATGAATAAGGACCTTCAGGTTAGCTCAGTTGCAGTGTTCCAGGGCATATGATCCCCTTTTGAGAGCTTCGGACAAGCAAAATCCATGGGGAAGCCAGATTCGCTTAGTATTACTAACTTAAGTGCAGTGATTCGCTTAACAATTGGAGCAAGAAAGTGTGATAACCAAGTCACCAAAGTAGATAAATTTCCCTTTAATGCCTCCAACTTGGCCCCCCAATGTCCAGTTATCCTCGGCTGGAGGATCAAACTCTTCCAAAAACAGTCTACGAAGGAAAGAAATGCAGTCCAAACCCAAAGTAAAGATAATTAGAAATAAAAAAAAAACAACAACAAACCACGCTGAAGTAATTAACATGACAGGCCAGGATGATAAATTGCAGACTTTCAAAGGATAACGCAGCACCCATAGTTGGGAGAATGCCAAAACCCAGATAAGCCTCGACAAAGATAATGCACACTTTGTTTCCAGCAACTCTGCCCTTTTAAACAGTCTTCCCAGCTGCAGCCCATGAAGGGGATCAAGGCCCTTTCCTCTCCTGTAAGCCATGTTGCTCCCTTTTCCGTTCTTCCCTGTGTACCCTAGGATGAAGAGGGGATGGCCCTGGGTCTTCCTCTGAATACCCAGCCAGACTGTGCCCCTTCCCCGTTTCTTCCACCAGATCCACACTTCCACTCCCTGTCAGCTGCTCAATCTCCCCCTCCAATAAGGGCATGACAGAAAGGTTGTAAAATGGGGCAAAACTCATGTAACAACTGCCTTGCTCAGCCACATAATTTTGGGGCTCAATTGAGGTCGTAAGTTGAGGACTATCGAGTGAGGCACACTTTGAGGAAAAACTAGGTTTGGAAATGCGTACTGAAAGGCGCGTTTTCACATGGATTTTAGTTGTGAAGTGCAAACCTGGAAATAGCCTCTTGGGCCCGCAGTTATCTTTGTGCCTTGTCTAAAGCACTCTTCTTTACCTGTTGATCTACTCCAGGGGTGTCAAACTCAAGGCCTGCAGGCTGGATCTGGCCAGCAGGGTGCTTAGATCCAGCCTGCAGAGCCACCCTGGAAACAGCCAAGGACTGGCCCGTGGTGCCCACCAGTGAAAACGAAGCTGTTTTCAGCCACAATAGCCTCCTGCAGCCCTCTGTCAGCGAAAACGAATCTCAGTGGGGCGTATATGGTCCCACCGAGCTCAGTTTTTGTATGGTGGAGGTCACTGTGGCTGAAAGCGGGGTCCAGGGAGGCGGCGTGTGCCCCCTGCTCCATTTTTACTGGCAGAGGGCTAGCAAAACTAACTGAAAGCAAAACAAAAGGAGAAATGTTTCCTTTCCTCTTGTTTTGCTTTTAGTTAGTTAGAGAGGTAATAAAGAAAATACTGATTTGTGCAGAAATGGATAGATTGACGTTGGGGCTAAAGAGTAAAGGAAAGACAGAATATCATGATATATGGAATAAATTTTATCAGTGTTTGAAACTGAAAGGAGGGACCCAAAATAAAAAATAAGTAGGATTTGTAGAATGGAAACTTGAGGTGATGTATGTAAATATAACTGACTATAATAGATAAGACAAATGTATAAAATTAGTAATACAGAAGATGTTATGCTGTCTTTATAAATGTATATACAGGATAGGATAATTGTATAAAAGTAGCAATGTATATAAGTTATCTGTTCTATACCTTAGTATGTATGGCAAAGATAATGCTAGGATGATCGCACTGTGTTCAATATTTTAATGTGTAATTAATAAAAATTTCTAAATTAAAAAAAAAGAGAAATGTTTCCCCTTTTGCATTTGAGCCTCCAAGAAGGGACAGGAAAGGAGAAAGGGAAAGAAGGAAAGTTAGGAAGAGAGCAAGGAAGGAGAGGGGAAGGAGGAAGAAAGGAGAATGAAGCGAGAAGGAAAAAGAAGAAAAGGAAAGAAGGAAGAAAAAAAAGAAGGAAGACAATGGTTTCTCAGCATCGCCTGGGCCACCACAAGAGCTGGCCACACCCACCACGGCCACAAAAAACCCCGGTCAAACACAACCCTGATGTGGCCCTCAATGAAATCGAGTTTGACACCCCTGATCTGTTTGACAGTCACCAAAAGTGTGAAAAGACTTCTTCTAACCATGGCCCGTTCTTTTAGCCAACATGTCGACTGATGACCTGATAGAATAGGGGGCCTTCTGCTGAACTCAGTTTAATTATATGTACACTTTTTATGTACAGCGGATTGCTTGGGCTAATAAATTATTTTGCTTGGGAGGGAAGGAGGAACAGAAAGGAAGTTTCCTACTGGTGCAGCAGCTGACTGTCTTATAGACTGTCTGATATATCGCTAAAGGCTGCTGCTTTAGAATTATGGCACCATTACAGTCCTTTATTTACATACACTGCTGAGAGCGTGAAAGAAAAGCCCAAGGAAATAAATTTCTTCACAAGAGACAACGGAGAGAAACAGGGTGCAAGACAGAGAGGAGACTATGAGTAAGGAAGCTGAGCTACCCCCCTCAAGGCACTTGCTCTCCGACAGCAGCAGTAACGCATGGCGGCCTAACTAGTTTTAGAACATAAAACACAGCAGCAAAACACACCCGAATGTGAGTTGCTTGTCTATCTCGCCTAATAAAACATTTCTTCCTAATAAAATGGACCTTTCATTTGAAGACATTTTTCCCTTCCAGCCGCCGATGTAAATGCAAAGCATTCAATCCGCCGAGGGACGAAGCAGAAAGGGAATTATATTAAAATGATTTGGTATACAAAAGTTTAAGTTCGAACAGGAGGCTATTTTCTGAGTCCAGCAAATTCGATTGCCAAAGATGAGCCATCGTTGCTTATTTATGGGAGGGAGATACTTGATCTAATTTATAATATGCCGAGTGAAAGTTCGGCATGGGTTTTATCTTTATTGCTCAGAAACATAAATAAATGCATTTAGCTATTTTCCTTAAAAGCTTCTGCATCTTTGGAATGCTTTCCTTGCAAGAGGCACTCAGCTTCCCAGATTTCATATTTGCAAATGGAGAACTTTTTACCGGTACAACTTTGCATGAACACATGTCCTGATGTTTCATATTAAATGTGCTAATGTTTTCATGTTCAGGTCTCTGGACATTGCTGTTTCCGCCCCCCCCCCCCAAGCATTATCCTTGAGTTCGTTTCCCATAAGATTGAAGTAACTAACAGAATAACAGAGTTGGAAGAGACCTTGTAGCTCATCTAGTCCAACCCTCCTGCCAGTGGTGGGATTCAGCCGATTCGCACCGGTTCAATTGAACCGGTAGCTAACATCATTGCCTGTCCCTGCTCCCTCTCCTTCCAGCCACTTCTTGCGTGGCTGGCTCCTTGCCTAGGTTTGTCCAGCTGTCAGGGGGGAAAATGGATGGGGGCCTGGGGAGGAGGCACCTCGCCTGCCATGGCTGCCAGCACGCGGGGGGCGGCGGCTAGGGACCACAAGGCTGTACCACCTGTATCAGCAAGCTGTTCTAGGAGATGGCCAGTATTAATATGAAGCTATAAAGGTGTCGAGCCCGAAATTGACATATGCGTAGCCATTTTATTTAGCCTTATGATATATTCCTTTTCTTTCTTTCTCTTTGCTGGTTATGGGGGGGAAGGGTTTCGGGCTTGCCACATTCCTAAGGTGGGAAGAATGGAGATAGAGAGAGTTGTTTTGGCTAGGCGGTTCTTCTTCCTGTGGGAACAAAAGCTGACTCTGCTGAGACCTGGAGGTTGATGACACCAGGAAATGTTGATTTACTTCTACAGGGGAATGTGACTTTTGGGGGCTGTTTCTAACTTCCAATATTATGTGGTGTAATTCCGGGTTGTGTCAGATCTGGAATTACAACAGATTTTGCCAATTTGATGCTTTCCTAAATAAAAGAAATTGTTTTGGAAGATGAATTTTGCTCTTTTTTTAAAAAAATGGATTTCATCCCTTGGAAACCTGACAAAAGGCAGGACTGGACTGGTGCAGGATAGCCAAAGATATTGTATTTGTTGGTACAAGTAGTAGATCTTGACATACAACAGTTCATTTAGCGACCGTTCAGAGTTACAACGGCATTGAAAAAAGTGACCTTATGACCATTTTTCACACCTATGGCTGTTGCAGCATCTCCATGGCCATGTGATCAAAATTCAGGCGCTTGGCAACTGATTCATGATTATGACCAGTGTTGTGTACTGGGGTTATATGATGACCTTTTGTTGACAGCAAAGTCAATCACAGAAGCCAGATTCGCTCAACAACCGTGGTACTAACTTAACAACTGCACGGGTTCACTTAAAAGCGTGGCAAGAAAGGTTGTAAAATGGGGCAAAATTCACTTATTATGGTTGTTAAGTTGAGGACAACCTGTATTGAGTAGGAAAGAAATGGTAGAATATACAATATATTCACCGGTGTGATAGGCATGCTCACAAGTACATACATATTAGATTATCTGTGTGGAGAGCTCGTCAATATCATAGAAAATCATATTCCATGGAGAATTTATTTCTAGCAGGTGGGATTAGCCACAAAAGAAATGTATGCATTAGAAAAACATTTTCTTATTTCCCCAAGGAGAAAGTTGTTTCAGTAGGATTAGATGCAAAATTATTGCCATGGAGCTTCAAGTATAAGCAGAGACACACGCTTTCAGTAAAGACCCAGTTAAACATTGGGCTGTGCTTCTATGTTCCATGTTGGTATACTGATGGGGATGTGGTACAAATCCATATAAAAATTCCAGTACTAAGATGGCATGGAGTAAATAAATAATAGACTATAATGTACCCTACGAGGAATGGATGCCTCGAAAATCTGTCCTAATACAAATCAAATCCCTCCTCAAAGCTCATAAAAAGGATATGTGGGACTTTGAAAAACCATAAAACCATAAATCGGAAAAGGGCCATTCAAAGTCCTGCCTACTGTAATAAACCACATCCTTAAAGATGTCCCTCTAAATGTCCATCTCCACTTGAAGGAATCCAATGAAGAACTCAGCCACCAAAGTGGATAATTGTTTTTCCCGTTGAACTGTTTTCTAGGATTCAACTCCAACCTTTGCTGGTGGAGGACAGAATTAGTTGTTGTTCCCTCCAGGTAATGTTCACTTTCTTATATCTGGTTGTTGCCTTCCAATTCCTGTGTGGTCTTGATGGATTGTTACCCTTTGTCCTGCTCCACAGCAATCAGCATCTCTGTAGTTCCTATCTAGACCTGGTCTAGTGGTCCCCTTGTTTTTCATCCTCTTCTGCATGTTCACATTTTTTCTTGGGAGGTCCTATTTTGCTCACCTCTCTCTCCCAATATCTTAATTGTTTTGCAACAATAGGCTATTGATTTCACTCTCTATCTAAGGCAGCACGCCTTCTGAAAATGTCAGTTCCAAGTAGGCATAACAATCATTTAGTAGAGGGGTATCCAACCATGGCAACTTTAAGTCCTATGGACTACAACTCCTAGAATTCCCCAGTTGGCATGGGAAAGCTCCATTTGTGTGAGTGCCAGTTGTTTGCGGTTACATGGGAAGCTCCATTTGCATGTGCACCTGCCACTTGCGTAAATGCTACACACCTGAGCACCTGTTGCTTGTAGGGGATCACCCCTCTCCCCCACCCCCATCTGTCGGTCTGCAAAGCTGGAAAGGTCAGACCCCTACTCTATAGGATTGACTATATCAGCAGAAGAAGGACATGGTGGCTCAGTGGCTAAGAGGCTGAGCTTGTTGATCGAAAGGTCGGAAGTTCAGCGGTTCAAATCCCCAGCACCGGGTAATGGAGTGAGCTCCTGTTACTTGTCCCAACTTAGCCAACCTAGCAGTTCAAAAGCATGTAAAAATGCAAGTAAAAATATAGGGACCACTTTGGTGGGAAAGTAACAGCATTCCGTGCGCCTTCGGCATTTAGTCATGCCGGCCAGATGACCATGGAGACGTCTTCGGACAGCGCTGGCTCTTCGGCTTTGCAACGGAGATGAGCACTGCCCCCTAGAGTCGGGAACAACTAGTACATAAGTGCGAGGGGAACCTTTACCTTTACCTATATCAGCAGAATCTTGCTATAATCTCATAACCTAAGCAAAGTCTGATTATGTTATTCCTCCTCCTTATAACACTAGCAATAGCACTTAGACTTATATACCGCTTCACAGTGCTTTACAGCCCTTTCTAGCAATAGCACTTAGACTTATATACCGCTTCACAGTGCTTTACAGCCCTTTCTAGCAATAGCACTTAGACTTATATACCGCTTCACAGTGCTTTACAGCCCTTTCTAGCAATAGCACTTAGACTTATATATCGCTTCACAGTGCTTAACAGCCCTTTCTAGCAATAGCACTTAGACTTATATATCGCTTCACAGTGCTTTACAGCCCTTTCTAGCAATAGAACTTAGACTTATATACCGCTTCACAGTGCTTTACAGTCCTTTCTAGCAATAGAACTTACACTTATATACCGCTTCACAGTGCTTTACAACCCTTTTTAGCAATAGCACTTAAGACTTATATACCGCTTCACAGTGCTTTACAGCCCTTTCTAGCAATAGCCCTTAGACTTATATACCGCTTCACAGTGCTTTACAGCCCTTTCTAGCAATAGAACTTACACTTATATACCGCTTCACAGTGCTTTACAACCCTTTTTAGCAATGGCACTTAAGACTTATATACCGCTTCACAGTGCTTTACAGCCCTTTCTAGCAATAGCACTTAAGACTTATATACCGCTTCACAGTGCTTTACAGCCCTTTCTAGCAATAGAACTTAGACTTATATACCGCTTCACAGTGCTTTACAACCCTTTTAGCAATAGCACTTAAGACTTATATACCGCTTCACAGTGCTTTACAGCCCTTTCTAGCAATAGCACTTAGACTTATATATACGCTTCACAGTGCTTTACAGCCCTTTCTAGCAATAGAACTTACACTTATATACCGCTTCACAGTGCTTTACAGCCCTTTCTAGCAATAGAACTTACACTTATATACCGCTTCACAGTGCTTTACAACCCTTTTTAGCAATGGCATAAGACTTATATACCGCTTCACAGTGCTTTGCCCTTTCTAGCAATAGCACTTAAGACTTATATACCGCTTCACAGTGCTTTACAGCCCTTTCTAGCAATAGAACTTAGACTTATATACCGCTTCACAGTGCTTTACAACCCTTTTAGCAATAGCACTTAAGACTTATATACTGCTTCACAGTGCTTTACAGCCCTTTCTAGCAATAGAACTTAGACTTATATACCGCTTCACAGTGCTTTACAACCCTTTTAGCAATGGCACTTAAGACTTATATACCGCTTCACAGTGCTTTACAACCCTTTTAGCAATAGCACTTAAGACTTATATACTGCTTCACAGTGCTTTACAGCCCTTTCTAGCAATAGCACTTAAGACTTATATACCACTTCACAGTGCTTTACAGCCCTTTCTAGCAATAGCACTTAGACTTATATACCACTTCAGTGCTTTACAGCCCTTTCTAGCAATAGAACTTAGACTTATATACTGCTTCACAGTGCTTTACAGCCCTTTCTAGCAATAGCACTTAAGACTTATATACCGCTTCACAGTGCTTTACAGCCCTTTCTAAGCAGTTTACAGAGTCAGCATATTGTCCCCCCCAAAAATCTGGGTCCTCATTTTACCGACCTCGGAAGGATGGAAGGCTGAGTCAACCTTGAGCTGCTCAGAATCGAACTCCTGGAATGAGCAGTGAGTTAGCCCTGCAGTACCACATTCTAACTACTGCGCCACCACGGCTCTTATACTCCATTTAGTACAAGGAATCTGCCTGAATCCTTTCTGAACGCTATCTGCTCACTCTGGACTTAAAAAATATTTCAACTTTCCCTTAGGAAAACATTCTTTCATTTTTCCAGCAAGTAAAATTTTTATCTTCCTTACTCCCTGCAGTGCCATACTCGCCATCAAAGTTCTCTTCTTCAGGCTAAATATTTAATTTCTCTTCATGGCACGTTATTCATGATGGGGGTCTGAATGACAGCACAGGTTCAAAATAAAGGGAAATTATTATACTCAGGGTTCACAGAGGAACAGGAGACATAGCAATAGGAAGAGGGTTAGACTCTGTGATCAATAGATGCGTTGCCATGTCAAACAACAAATCATTATCACTGTGATGATCACCATTGCCAAAGTTGGATGGGTCCAGAGCCCAGCATCTTGGATGGGTTAGGAGATCATTGGAATGATTGATTGCAGCACAGAGCCCCAATCAATCATGTACAGAAAGAGTGAGTTAGGGACACTCAGACCAATTAAGAGTGCAAAGAATTATTATGAGTAGGGGGATGCTGCCCAACACACGGTAAGTCAATATGTCTGATCGAAGACAAATGGAATATATTATACCATTGACGGCGCTGTGAATTAATGCTACGCAGAAAGAAGTGTAGGATGTTTCCAATTTCTCTCCGCAGCTGAAAATCAATCGACAAATGGACGGAGGGTTGGCATGAAAAGCAGATGGCACAGTACCAATATCACTGAGAGTTACATCCCATCCCATAGTGCTTTACAGCACTCTCTGGGCAGTCAAAATCTAAGCATTATTTGCATATTGTTTCCCCCATACCCAAATCTGGCTCCTCATTTTATCAATCTTGGAAGGATGGATGGAAGCATGAATTAATAGCAATAGCACTTAGACTTATATTACCGCCCCATAGTGTTTACTGTACTCTCTAAGCAGTTTACAATATCAGCATGTTGCCCCCAACAATCTGGGTCCTCATTTTACTCACCTTGGATGGATAGAAGGGCTGAGTCAACCTTGAGCTGGTCAAGATCGAACCCTGGCAGGGAGCAGGGAGTTAGCCTGCATTATTGCATTCCAACTACTGCGCCACTTCTATGAGCCAGTCAGGATCGAACTCTAAACTGTGGGCAGAGTTTGCCTGCAATACTGCACTTATGCCACCAGGAGTCCACTAAGCTCACCCCTCCCTCTGAAAATTTCCAAGGACAAGGGGAGAATACTCACCCCCAGATGGCACACTGATACAGGTTCCTCCGTTCTGACAAGGGTTACGTTCACAGGGGTCAGGATACAGCACACAGCCGAGCTTCAGTTCGGTTAGTCCCACCACTTCCGCAAAGCTGCTGCGTTTGTTCTGGAGGGGCAACTCGTTGTTATTGAGGATGATGGAATCCAAACAGCCTTGGAAGCCGCTCAAGACCTGGGTGGACCTCTTGTCTGTTAAGCTTCGGATATTGTCCACCTGGACCTGGGCTCCGAAATAAACGGAGCTATCGGTGCTCAGGGTCTGGAAATAAAGGGGAGCTTTGCGCCTCTCCACGTAGCTATCGTCGAGCGAGAGGCTGGTGAAGTTCCGGTTCAACTCAAGGAACACAGAATGCCAACTCCCATCATTCACAGTCCTGCCTGAAATTCCCAGGATGCCCGGGCCACCACCACAGTCCAGCTGGAACCACAGTTTACCGTCCACAACCTGCAAATGGAAAGTGAAATGCAAGGAAAACAGAGCTTGTAACAGTGGAGATATCACTGTCCCATCATGGTTTTCTGAGCCAGCTAATTTAAGTTCTTATTTTGCCAAGCTGAAGTCACATACAACATATTGCAAAACAACTGACAATGTAAGCTTTCCTCCCTGGTTTACTTCTGAGCCAAAGGAGTGTTTTGTTTTCCAAGCACTAAATGAAGTGCTGCCTTTCACATGGTTTTCCGTGCTTCTCAGATCATGGATACATGGACTGTTTCCAGGGGTGGGATTCTACCAGTTTGCACCTATTCACTAGAACCAGTTGTTAACATTCTAAGCAGTTCGGAGAACCAGTTGTTAGAAGAAATGACTGGTCTAATCCTGTAAGGAAGGCAAGAAGGAAGCATTCTGGCGTTGCTTACAGAAACTGCCTCTCCATTAACCCTTATTAAATTCTTGGCAGGACTAGACTTCCTGTCTCAGGAACTTCTCTGGAATTTTTTCCCCTCCTTTGCTGGTACTTTGCTTGTGTTGAGTGACCATTCAAAGTTACAACGGCACTGAAAAAAGTGACTTATCACCATTTTTCACACTTACGACTCTTGCAGCATCCCCACAGTCATGAAAGACTAGGTGAGGAGATGCGTGCCTCGATGTGAGTGATATTGAGTTGGCCACGCGCAGCCACTAACATGACCACCAAGCCATGTCCACCCAGTCACATGACCACCAAGGCACGCCCACCAACTAAGCCATGCCCACAGAACTGGTTGTTAAAAAATTTGAATCCCACCCCTGACTACAAGGACTGACAGGCCACTGACAAGCCTATTGTAACAAAACCTCTCTGGATAAAGGAGGAGAGATTGACCACTTGTGCTTTAGAAAGCAGCTCCTTGCGAGGAGATTGCAGGACAACAATTTCCCACAGGTCTGAACATCAGGACATGATGGAAGTCGTAACGGCCATCAAGCTTTCAATTGTGATAAAGCCTCTTATGGATACTGAGTTGATTAAGCCTCACTTTCTAAACTTCTTTGAATTCTTTCAAACTTAAAAGAGATCTTCAATGCAACGAGGTTGAAAAACCACCCGGTGAGTTAATCTTTGTTCAAGTACAAAAGTACAAAATTAACTGATGGCCTAAAGAATTTAAAGAAATTGAAGTAAGTGGCAACATGCTGAACAAGTTAGTCTAAATGGACCTTCTCATAAATTAAGCACAGGCTTTCTAGAATATCAGAATAGACCACTGGGGGGAGGGGAGCTAAGATTGTCTGTTAAATATGAAAGGTCATTGAGAAAATGTATGTCATTTGAAGATGTTATGCAAATGATATCAATTACACGATTTGCCTGATCATTGTGCAAATGATGTAAATGGATACGAGGTTTACTTTGTATCACCAAGCGCAACACATTTTTTATGCAATGAAGTCATCTTGTACACTGCCTGAAAATTTAGTTCATTGCTTATGAAGACCCTTGCATTGAGATCAGATAAATTTGAGGTTTCATTTAATATTTTTAAAGCAGTTTTTAAAATGAAATATAATAACACAAATAGTGTGCCCTGCGACTTCGTTAAAAGAGGGAATATTTCCCTTCCCCATGTCCAAGAGACAAAAAATAGCTTTGAAGAAGAAACAGAGAGAACAATAAATTGTGGAATACAACGAGAGCAACAGAGATCAGGATTTTAGCATCAATATCACCTCCCAGGTATGCTTTAGACAGAAAATGTACAGAAAGTCGATTCTGTGCTGAAAGTTTCCCTTGAAATGAGCTTGATTCTTGATTACTGCATAGCCATATTGTTTTCTTGGCAACTACAACATCTTTGCATTGTTTTATTCCAAAATGTTCATTCAGCTTCTCAATCTAATACATAGCCAGAGGATTTCCTTCTGGCCTCCCCAACCAATTACAAACTAGGTATAATCTTTCCAAATCAGTCAATATTGACTAAGTGCATTGTGTATATCACTATACATTTCATACACTTTTAAATCTACTGAAATGAAATGCCAAGGATGCACGTACAAATATAGGTTATCTGTCACAGACATTTCTCCAATAATCCTTCTGTTTTGAGTGCAAAATAGGATACATATTTCTGATTTTTATGCTTAGGGACAGAGGGGGAGAGAGAGAAAGAGAAAACAAACACAAAGCTAGTGGTTTTCCCATGCTGATTCCTCTTTACATTTCCTTTTCCAGAATTTCTCTGATAATTCCATTAATTTTTTTCCATTAAATTTTTTACTATTGCAAAGTTAAAATGGTTACTGGATACGGCATTTTGTTATTTTGCTACATAATACACGGTGAATCTAGAGTTCCTTTGCAATGATGTAATATAACACCAGGTGGAGTCTGTCCTAAAATCGGCACAAGAAGTTGATTATTAATGATTGCTGAACAAAAAGGGGCTATTCCCCCAAATTAGATTTCCCCCCCTTAATTTCCACACTGACCCAGTACTCCTTAATTCGTTCTTAACTCTCGGGTGACAATGTCTACACACCATGCATTTTAAAATAGGGATTTCTTGTTGCGAAACTGATATTTTGGGGAGCCTGTGCTTGATTTATAAGAAGGCATTTTTCTCCAGCTTGAATTTGAATCTGAGTTGGAGAAGAGACGTCTACACTTGACAACGTTGGCTTCTTTGGGGACCGATACAAAAAGCCAGGTAGTGAAGGGACAACAAAACTGGATCAAAGTGGGTCACCCATTCCAGTTCATTCTCAACCATACAGGTTCATGCACTAAATCATGCACCCCCAATGAGCTCCTGAAGGAATGGAGATACAGAAGTGACAAGACAACAAACAAATAATCTGGAAATTTATCTGACTTGAACTGCAAAGACTGTCTTCAAATGCTCCTGTTCTAGCTACAGATAGTCCTCAACTTACAACAGTTTACTTTAGTGGCCGTTCGAAGTTACAACGGCACTTAAAAAAAAGTGACTTATGGCCATTTTTCAGCCTTATGACGATTGCAGCATCCCCACCAGAGGTGGTATTCAGCAGGTTTTGGCCAGTTCTGGAGAACCGGTAGCAGAAATTTTGAGTGGTTCGGAGAACCGGCAAATACCACCTCTGGCCAGCCCTGCCCCTATTTCTATTCTCTGCCTCCTGAGTCCCAACTGATGGGCTGGGTCTTGTTTTGTTGCCCTGCACAGGAGAACGGAGCTGGAAAGCAGGTTAATGGGGTGGAGAAGGAAATGGAGATTTTACAGTACCCTTCCCCTGCCACGCCCACCAAGTCACGCCCACAGAAGCAGTAGTAAAATGTTTTGAATCACACCACTGATCCCCACGGTTGCGTGATTTACATTCAAATGCTTGACAACGGACTCACATTTATGATGGTTGTAGCACTGGGACCACAGGATCAACTTTTGTGTCCTTCTGACAAGCAGGAGGAAGCCAGATTCGCTTAACCCTGTCGCTAATTTAACAACGGCAGAGATTCGCTTAAGAAACGTGGCAAGAAAAGTCGTAAAATGAGGCAAAACTCACTTAACAAATTTCTCACTTAGCAACATAAACTTGGAGCTCGTACATTGAGGACTACCTGCAGTATGGCAAAAAATCCCGAGCATGTTGAGATTACAAGAAGAAATCTCCTTCCTTCCTCTCCTCTCTTCCCTTCCTCCCTCCTTCCTCCCTCCCTTTTTCCTCCCTCCTCCTCCTCCTTCCTCTCTGTCCCTCCCTCCTTCCCCCCCTCCTTTCTTCCCCCTCCCTCCCTCTCTCCTCCTCCCCCTCCCTCCCTCCCCTTGATCACTATCTGTTAGCCAACTGCAAAGCAGGGATCTCCAACCTTGGGCCCTTGAAGCCTGGCGGACTTCGACTCCCAGAATTCCCCAGCCAGCTTCTGCAGGATCTCAACCTTGGCTGAAGCCTGGCGGATTGACTCCCAGAATTCCAGCCAGCAAGGCGGGATCTCAACCTGGGCGAAGCCTGGGGACTTGACTCCCAGAATTCCCCAGCCAGCAAGCTGTCTGTTAACGGATCTCACCTGGGCCGAAGCCTGGGACTTGCTCAGAGCCAGCAAGCTGGCTGGATTCTAAGTCCTGTTAAAGGGCTGGTGAATCAGATCCATCTTTTTAGATGTTCTAAAAAGGAAGAGAGTAGCAGGGTCCCTGGAGAGGGGAGTGCATCCAAAATGCCGAGATGTCAGTCATGACTGGGTGACTGGAGCTCCGTCACCTCTTTTATCTGCATCCCATTTGCATTTTACCTGCATATAAAAAAGGGTAAATAGGCTTTGACTGTGTGCCAACTTCTCACAATGGGAACATCTTTAGAAACCTGCAGGAGACAGTCTCTCAAAAATGAAATCCGGAACGAAATCATTTAGAACTTTAAAGGTTAAACAAACACTTGAAGTGCAGAAAACAGCTGGGAACCATTGTAGGATTGCCAGCAGAAGCAGCGTACAATCCTTCTATTTTGCGTGGGCCAAATTTCTACACCTTGTAGCAATTGCACTGTCCAATGGTCAGACTACTGAAAGATATTCTACATCAGGGGTGTCAAAACTCAAGCCACATACAAGCCCGCAGGGTGTTTAGCTCTGCCCTACGGGGCCACCCTGGAAACAGCGAATGATGGCCCACGGTGCTTCTGCCAGCAAAAACAGAGCCCGGAAGGGCCACATGTGCCCCTCCTCCATCTCCGCTTTCGCTGGCAGAGAGTTGCAGGAGGCTGTCACAGCCGAAACGGAGCTTGGGAGCCCGTTTTCACTGGCAGAGCTCTCGGGCCGCCACAGGTGCCCCAATACAAGTGACATTGAGCTGGCCACGCCCCTCTGGCCTCCCCGAGGTCAAACAGAACCCTGATGTGGCCCTCAATGAAATCGAGTTTGACACCCCTCTTTTACATCATGCGTGGAAGCTTCAACTGGTCCAGAATGCGGTGAGCATGCGTGATGGCATGCCTCGGTGTATCCATGTCACAACTCTGCTCTCCAAGGCTGGACTTGGTTACTATTATGCTTTTCAGATGCAATTCAAGGTATTGGTTATGACTTATATAGAGCCCTGCATGGTCTAGGGCCTGGCAACTTGAGGGACCTCCCATAGTTATCAACCCCTCGAACAAGGTTGGTGCACTCCAGGTTCCTTCAATTAAGCAGTGACTCAAGTGCTTCAAAAAGGATGCAAATGACCAGTTGTCTGCAAGGAATAATAAACCCTTCCATTCCCCACCACCCAGTCAGAGCTGAAGAAGCTTCTTGGATGATGAGAAGCAAAACATCTTCCAAGAAAAGCAAGAAAGTCCAGTTGCCTCCTGAAAAAGCACCAAACTGTTGGTGCTGCTGAAAAAGCAACAACAGCTGATCATTGGAGCGAACTGGTTCGCTCACAGCTGATCTTTGGAGATAGCGGTTCATCGGAACCAGGCTGAATTGGTAGAATCCACCCGTTTATCTGTATGTCCTCAAGGTCACCTGAGTGATGTTCCTGGTTCCTGTAGTCTGCAATTTCTCTCTAGAAATCCATTCAAAGGGCGTTCATCTCAAATTGTATAGCTAAAAGTCTATAGAGATTCTCAGCCATTCAGGTCCCAAAGGTGCTTTTTCAGGAGGCAACTGGACTGTCCTGTTTTTTCCTTTGAAGGTGTTTCGCTTCTCATGCAAGAAGCTTCTTCAGCTCTGGGCCGTTGTCCGAGGGACTGAGAGGGGAGGCGTGCTAGCGGGTGGGGAGGGCCATTTGTGTAACCATTCCCAAGAGAAATAAAGAACTCTTTGGAGGCCTACCTCACCGTGACCCCCTGAGTCATAACACAGTTTATAAACACAGAAGGAGTGGGATCATACTACAACTTTGTCTTCTGTCTTTTGCCTCAATGGACGTTTTCTGCTTCTGTGTTGCTTCTCCTTGAACCAAGTTCCATATCCCTGGATTTTAGCCTAAGGTTTTCAGAACGACATGTGCAGTAAATCCAAACCATAAATTTAAACCCCCGCAAATCAATAATTCATACAGATGTACATGCACCTACGCAGACCTACACAGGCAGTCATTAAATTGGAAGGCAGGAAGGAAGGAACTTTTAATACACAAATTGGTGCCCCTTTCATTGCCTCACCAAATAGGCGGAATGAGATGAATGGCCCTAATAAATCATTTTTTTTGGAATATTAGCCTAGCAAAGGTGGCTTGGATGTCAACCATATCTGCGTATCAGCATTAGTAATAAAACCATCAAATGATCCTTCGGGGATTTTTCCTAGACTTGCAGTCACAGTTCCTGAATGCAAATGACTTGCCTCACCCCATCCCATCCAGGGGGAACATTTAGTTAGCAGGATTACATTTCAGGATCATTTGAGCAAAAGGGTAGATTTATTAAAATATTACTTCCTACAGCTCCCGTCACACTGGGATCACTTCCAAGGGTTTTCGCTGTTTCAGAAATGAATGTTTCAGGCAAGGCTTGATCGGTCTTACAGATGACAACAACAAAGTCATCTGAATTGAATTCTACTCAGTGTATGTAAAAGTATTTATTATCTGACCAGATATACTTACATAGTGTATATGCTGATCAATATAGTTACTTTTAAATTAAACCTGATGAACAGAAACATCTTAGGTTGTTGTATATATGACAGATAACAGATAATTGGAGTTGGAAGGGACCTTGTAGGTCATCTAGTCCAACCCCCTGCCCAAGAAGGGGACCCTATGCCATTTCTGACAGATGGGAGTCCAATCTCTTCTTGAAAGTCTCAAGTGATGGTGCTCCCACAACTTCCGGAGGCAATTTCTGTTCCTTTGGTTGATTGTTCTCACTGTCAGAAAGTTTCTCCTTATTTCCAGGCTGAATCTCTCCTTGTTCAGTTTCCATCCATTATTCCTTGTCTGGCCTTCGGGTGCTTTAGAAAATAGCTTGACCCCTTCCTCCCTGTGGCAGCCCCTCAAATATTGGAAGACTGCTATCATGTCTCCCCTGGTCCTTCTCTTCCCTAGACTAGCCAAGCCCAGTTCCTGTAACCATTCTTCATATGTTTTAGCCTCTAGTCCCCTAATCATCCTGGTTGCTCTTCTCTGTACTTTTTCCAGAGTCTCAACATCTTTTTTATAATGTGGTGACCAAAACTGGATGCAGTACTCTAGGTGTAGTCTCACTAAGGCTTTATAGAGTAGTATTAGTATCTCCCTTGATCTCGATTGTATCTCTCTGTTAATGCAACTTAGGGTTGCATTGGCTTTTGTGGCTGCTGATATATTTTTTGGCTGCTAATATATTTATTACAGATAGTCCTTGACTTGCAACAGTTCATTCAAAGTTACGACGACCCTGGAAAAAGTGACCGATAACTGTTTTTCACACTTAACAACTGTTGCAGCCTCCCCATGGTGGCATGATCAATATTCAGATGCTTGGCAACTGGTTTCGCATGTATGACAGTCGCAGTGTCCTGGGAGGGGGGAGGTTTCATGAAATCCGCTTTGGCACCCTTCTGACAAGCAAAGTCAATGGGGAAGGCCAGATTCACTTAATAACCATGTTACTAACTGAATAAATGCAACGATTTACTTAACAGTTGTGGCAAGAAAGGTCGTAAAATGTTGGGCAACGTTCACTTAACAGCTGTCTTGCTCAACAGCCGAAATTTTGAGCTCAATTGTGGTCGTAAGCTGAGGACTATCTGTTCCACACTTAATACAGGAGGAGGAGGAGGAGAAGCAGAAGCAGAAGAAATTCAGTGTATTGCAATAGCTTGATTGTAAAAGTTAGAATACATGAGCAGAGACCTGAAAGGGCCATGACCCACATAATAAGAGGTTGCTGAAAATTACTCTTTGGGTGTATTGCTCCAAAGGCTTTTCTCTAGAAATGAGAGAAAGGAAGAAGAATGTCTGGAGCAAAGGGAGTGAGAATTAGGAGCCTGCTCTGTATTTTGCAATAGGTGCTCTTATGGTTTTGGCTTTGCTTACGGCTTCAGCAACTAGGTGTAAATTGAACTAAACCGTAAGCTGGAGGAACTCGGACCCCTTATGTGTTAGTAAATTAGCACTTCCCCCAGGTAAGACTCTACCATGTGGCTTGAAGAGTGTTTGAATCAGCTCCTGCCAAAACAGTTTCAAGAAAAGCTCTTAATTGGGGAAAGTTTTTAGCAGCCAGGAAATGTCAATACTTCTTTTCCAGGAATGTACATATTTTATATGCATGTATTTGGCCAAAATGTTTAATTAGCTTTGGTTATCATTGGTCCCTGATATACTGTTTTATAGTGCTTTTACAGCCCTCTCTAAGCGGTTTACAGAGTCAGCATATTGCTTCCAACAATCTGGGTCCTCATTTTACCCACCTCGGAAGGATGGAAGGCTGAGTCAACCTTGAGCCTGGTGAGATTCGAACTGCCAAATTGCAGGCAGCCGGCAGTCAGCAGAAGTAGCCTGCAGTACTGTACTCTAACCGCTGCACCACCTTGGCTCATACAGCTGACAGGATTAGCAATAAGACATTCAACTTCAGCACAGACTGACTCTGAATTAACCCAAACCAGGAATTTTAATTATGGGTTTGATCACAATTTATTATACAAGCCATACTAGTATAATTGACCCATCACACTAAGCCACAATGGTGGTTTCAAATATCATACCCAGGCATAAACAAATCAACCACATTAACATTGGTGGCATTTGCGAATTAGGACACATGATGTTATTGGGTTGCATATGCAAATTGTTATCCATATTGCATGATCCACAAATTGCTATTTTTTTAAATAAACCCTTGTAAATTTCTGCTTTCCAAAACCCTCAAAGGAGCTTAGCATCAGAGCATACCAAATTCCTTTACCGTAGTCCTCAACTTACAAAAATGACTCAGCCCAAAATTTCCTTGGCTAACAAACAAAACAGTTGGTCAGTGAGTTTTGCCCCATGTTATGACCTTCCTTGCCACAGGTCTTAAGTGAATTGTTAAGTGAATCTGGCTTCCCCTCTGCTTGTCAGAAAGTGATCACATGACCCTGGGATACAGCAACCGTCATAAATATGAACTGGTTGCTAAGCATCTGACTTTTGATCATGTGACCAGGGGTATCCTGCAATGGTCGTAAAACAGTTATAAGTCACTTTTTTTCAGTGCCGTTGTAACTTTGAACAGTCACTACATGAATTGTTGTAAGTCGAGAACTACCTATGTACCAAACTGTATATTGTCCCTTTAGCACAGTATAGGAAAACTGGGGAGTCCTATTAGTCTACCTCAATTGGTCTATACCAGGCTTGTCAAAATGGCGGCCTGTGGGCCGGATGCGCAGGCCACGCCCACCCTGGCTCCGCAAAGGCAAAAAAAAAAGTTGTGATATGTCACAAGATGCGATTGAGTTTCACACCCGTGACCTACACCTTTCACAGCGTATATATCTGCTCTTTATGAAACTGCACAGATCAAGGCCTTAAGCTCAGATTTTCTGCATAAGAGGCGCGTTCTCCACCGTAGTTTTAAAATACTTACTGCAATAGCTGTTACAAAGCTACTTTAGTTTACCTCACACAGAATACTCTACTCTCCACCCCATTTTAGACAGATTAACAGAGTTGGAAGGGACCTTGTAGGTCATCCAGTCCAACCCCCCCACCCCACCCAAGCAGGAGACCCTACACCATTTCTGACAAATGGCAGTCCAATCTATTCCTGAAAGCCTCCAGTGATGAAGCTCTCACAACTTCCGAAGGCAAATTCTGTTCCATTGGCTGATTTTTCTTACTGTCAAAAAAATCTTCCTTATTTCCAGGTTGAATCTCCTTGTTCAGTTACCATCCATTATTCCTTGTCTGGCCTTCAGGTTCCTTGGAAAATAGCTGGACCCTCTCCTTTCTGTGGCAGCCCCTCAAATATTGGAAGACTGCTCTCATGTCTCCCCTGGTCCTTCTCTTCACTAGACTAGCCATGCCCATTCATCGTATGTTTTAGTCTCCAGTCCCCTAATCATCCTGGTTGCTCTTCTCTGCACTTTTTCTAGAGTCTCAACCTTCGTCCTTTTGGGGTCTCCAATTCTTAAAAGTGGGGCTTAAGACAGTAGGGTCACTTTGACATATCTTGCATATCAAAAGGGACAAGATCCAAATTAGACACAGCTCTGGGTAACTTTCTATCTTTTTTTTTTGGGGGGGGGGGGGTAGAACCCCACCTTCTGCACCCTCCTAGCAATGCAGTATTTTCTAGAAGCTGTTTCTACACTGCAGCCATTCCTGAACTGACCTGGCCACTATACATGTTAAATAATTACATGATTATTACACAAATCTGCCTCCAATGAAATCCTAGTGTTGCTAGGGTATTTTGGTTACGAAAAGAAAGAAAAAGAAATCTGGCCATCTCATACTTCTCCTAAAGTAAGATGGATGTTTTTTTTCCTCTGGGAAATATAAAAGGCAACCTTCATTTTTGCTGTTACTCATTGGATCACAGGTCCATTAGAAGGAAAAGCCTAAATCTTATCCATAGCTAAATCTATTGTAAGAATTCTTTTCTAGCCTTAGTACAGGAGTGTCAAACTCAATTTCACTGAGGGCTACATCAAGGTGGTGTTTGACCTTGAAGGGCCGGGGTGGGGATGGCCTGTGACCGGGGTGGCCATGGCTAGCTCAACTTAATGTCGAGAGCGCCGGTGGTGGCCCGAGCATTCTGCCAGCAAAAATGGGCTCCTGAGCTCCGCTTTCAGCTGCAACTGCCTCCTGCAATCCACTGCCAGTGAAAATGGAGCTTCGGAGGGCTGCATGTGCCCCTCCCGAGCTCCGTTTTTACGGGCAGAGGCACTGCGGGCCGGTCCTTCGCTGTTTCCAGTGTGGCCCCATAGGCCAGGTCTAAGCACCCTGTGAGCCAGATTTGGCCCACGGGCCCTAAGTTTGACACTCCTGCCTTAGCAGATACCATAGTGAGGTAGAAAATAAGTTACTCTGTCTTACTGTTTCCCTTTTACTCATCCTGGAGTTTATTTTAATAAAAAAGCAGTTCATAGAAACAAGACATTTCCATTATGGTGGCTAAAACTGTGGTTTCTTTCTTTGCCACTCTCAAAATTGGAATGGTTGGATTTTTCTTGTTGACACAAGAACATTTCCAATTGAGCCTAAAAAGAGAGAAACCTATAATCCAGAAAAAGAAAGAAAGAAAAGAAACCCAACCTGGGGGAGAAGATAAAAACTGATTTTAATTACCTTCAGAATTATACAGGGATTTGCTCTGGTGTACATTATAATTCCGTTGCTTTGCAGAGTCCTCAGACGGAGACCCAATTTGAATTCTTCATTCTTGCTATTTTCAGAAACCCGGTATTTGATGTAACTATTCCCAGCAAAGCTCAGGGAAGTGTGTCCTGAAATAACCATTTAGAAAACAGATTACAGAGTTTTATTTTGTGCCTACTGAAATCAAACATTGGATATTATCCAATCCTTTACACCAAGGGGGAAAAGAAAGTTAATTAAGGAAGATGCTCGGTTATTAACAAGGCAGATAAGGAAGAATCTTAAAAAATAACAAACCACAGCTTTGACAGTTTAAAAAAAACTGCCCCTGTAGTATGCACACCCTATGCCAGGGGTGTCAAACTTGATTTCACTGAGGGCCACATCAGGGTTGTGTTTGACCTCAGGGGGGAGGGAGGGCATGACCAGAGGGAGGCGTGGCCAGATTGATGTCACTCATGTTGGGGCACCTGTGGTGGCCCGAGCACTCTGCCTGCGAAAATGGACTCCCAAGCTCTGTTTCTGGCTGCGATGGCCTCCTGCAACCTTCTGCCAGAGAAAATGGAACCCGCAAAGCCAATGTGCACCCCTTCTGAGTTGTGTTTTTGCTGGCAGAGGCCCTGTGGGCTGGTTCTTCACTGTTTCCAGGGCAGTCACACAGGCCATCCACGGGCCTTGAGTTTGATACCTCTGTCCTATGCTGATAAAGATTGATGCACTAATAAAGCAGGATCTGTTCTTTCTTAGTAAGAATGATTGCTGTGCATAAAACAATATTAATCTGCTGGTAGTGAATGAACAAGACCGTAAGTCAAATATTGTGGGGTAGGATAGGTTTTTTTTTTGTTATTTTTATTATAATGACAAAAGCAATGTTCGACCGCAAGCTCCACCCTTTTTGATGTGCTTGTGACGTTGTGATGCACGTCAAAATGGACAGGGCTTGCATCGCAACACATGAAATGGGACAACTCGCTACAGCCAACTCATTGCAGCCAACTTGCCATGGCCAATTCGTTGTGAGATTACTCGCTGCGTGACAATTCAACAAATAGGAAAGTTAAATTAATTTTGATGGAACCGTGGCCAATAATAATAATAATAAAATAAAGAAAGTCAATCCAGAAATACAAGAGTTATGATAATTTTGAAGAAAACATGGTTACCAATAATAAAAGTAGTTCAATAAAACAATTAATTCATGTTGAGTTGGCTGTGGCGAGTTGTCCTGTGGCGAGTTGGCCACGGTGAGCTGTCCTAGATCTGCAATACATTGTGATCCTGCTTCACCCCCACTCCTGGAGGATAACATTGTGGTAGTCTGGTAAACCTTGTGGCCTATTAAACCAGACACAGATTGTTGCCCACATGCTATGTCCTTCCAAAACTTCCCTAACACAACTGGGCTTTGCCATTCCAAACACTAAGGAAATTGGGATATTTTGGGAAGTCTTGTGTAAGAAATTGAAAGTCCTCACCCAAAGACTATGGAGTGATTTTAGAATTACTTTTGTTGACTTTGCTATAAATGGTCTAGGATTATTGTACACAATAGATGTCATATAAGTTTTATATATTGAGGTGTCCAAACTTGGCAGCCTTAAGGCTTGTGGACCTCAACTCCCAGAATTCCCCAGCCAGAATGGCTGACTGAGGAATTCTAAGAGTTGAAGTTCATAAGTCTTAAAATTGCCAAGTTTGGACATCCCATTTTAGAAAAATGGGTTATTGTGGTGGAATGTAGTCTGGATTCCCAATAGGGAGATGCTACATTCTGGAGGGCAAAGAGACAATGAAGTTTCAATAGTCTGGTTGGGGAAGAACAGTTAAAATTGCTTCTCTCTAGCAATTCTCAGAGTATATCTTTAATTACGAAAGTAGCTGCTTTAGTTTGGCAACACTGATGTAAAGCGCCAAGAATCAAGAAAGACATCTTGAGTTACTTCTAAGCAGTTTCAGTTTAAGTTAAGTGTAAGTTAAAGGGCATGCATAAGTGTACAATCGTGCCTACTGTCCCTGTCCTATTGTCCCCATTTATTCGTACCTATTTCCTGTATTCTTTCTCATGTTTATACTGATACCTATTATCTTGTAAGCAATTGACAAATCAAATAAATAAATAAAATAAATAAATAAAGTTTCCTCAACAAAAATCTTCCCAAATGAAAAAAACCCCTACTTGCATCATTAAAGATATACTCTCAGAACTGCTAGGGAGGAGCTGTCTTAACTCTCGTTCTCCCAACCAAACTATCTAAACTTCACTAAACTTCAACCAGGAGATTGTGTCTCTTGGTTCTTTGGAAGGCAGCCCTTCCTCCTGGGAATCCAGACTACATTCCACCACAGTCTTTCTGTCATGTTGAACTCAAGAGGGTTCAGAAGAAAAGACTGACAGGACTTAAAGGCTGTTCTTTGGAATGCAGCCCTTCCTCCTGGGAATCCAGACTACATTCCACCACAGTCTTTCTGTCATGTTGAACTCAAGAGGGTTCAGAAGAAAAGACTGACAGGACTTAAAGGCTGTTCTGTGGAATGCAGCCCTTCCTCCTGGGAATCCAGACTACATTCCACCACAGTCTTTCTGTCATGTTGAACTCAAGAGGGTTCAGAAGAAAAGACTGTCAGGACTTAAAGACTTAACCAAGAAGCAAACGGTGTACCTGAGCATTCTCCAAGTTTTCCAGGTGGACATTGACAGATGAATAGTCTCTGGTTGATTTCGTAGCCTACACACTGCATATCTCCTGGGCAAGGCTTTTCTGTGCAAGGATCATTAGAGCCTGGACACAATCCTCCTGTTATACACGTGAGAAGGTAAGAAACAGACTCACTTTATCCACATTCAAATTCATCATCCTCATCATCTTCTTTTAATGACTCCATAATCCCTTGCGAGGTGGAGTCTGGGCAACTGAATGGAGAGCTGAGTGTTTACTGGCTGGATGCCCTTCCTGTTGCCAATGCGGAGTTTTTTTAGAGCAGATATATTCTCATTTGTGCCCAGAGAGAAAAATATCTGCCTCTACCTAAGATCAAACTCACAGCATCCTGATTGTGAGACCAGAGCTCCACTTCTAGGCCACCGCACCACTCATCGCATTCCAAGGCAAGAAGTTCTTAATGTCCATTAACTTTTCACTTATATGATCCTCAGACCAAACAAAATTATAATTTGATTCCTCTGAAGACAGGAACATTTCTAAAGGCAGCAAAGGCTGAAAGAGTGGAAAAGCTGTAAAATGATTGCTTTTCTCCTGATCAACATTCCTCTCAGCTGACTCCGCATTATCAATATAAATCAAACCTGAAATCTAAGCTGCTTTGGAGATCAGGAAAACATACAGCAAAAAGTAACATGCAATCAAAATGCAATTAAAATAACAGAACCCGAATCTAAATAAAAGAACCAATACATAGTTAAATGAGCCTGAAAATGCAGCTAGAATCTGTAAGATTGAATGGAAGATGCCAGGTAAATAAATTAATGAAAAAAGGTTGAATGAATTGCAAATTACAACAGTACTGGGATAATAAGTCTGGTTTACTTTGGCCATGTCATGCATGCAAATTTATTGGAGAAGTCAACGATGCTAGGAATGAACAAGGAATGTGAGTATCTCAGAACAGAACAACAGAGCTGGAAAGGACCTTAAAGGTCATGTAGTCCAACCTTCTGTTCAAGCAGGAGACCCAATACCATTCCATACAAGTGGCTGTCCAGGCTCTTCTTAAAAGTCTCCATTGACCCACAACTTCTGAAGGCAACTTGTTGTTCCCATTGTTAGGAAATTTCTCCTTCGTTCTAGGTTGCTTCTGTTCCATTGGTGGATTAGTTTATTCCATTTGCCCATTTGGTTAGTGGAACAAGAAGAAGGGACACCAATATAGGGCTTGATAACATCAACACTAATACCAAGATGAATATCTAAACAACTGAAAGAAGCTGTGCTTGACAGTGTAGCATGGAGAGGACTTGCCTATAAAGTTGCCGAGAGTAGGACATGACTGAACGGTTAAAACAACAACACACAGCAACACAATACTGGGAACTATCTGCCTAATCTAAGAAGGTGGATTTGGCTAGAAAAAGGCCTCTGAAGGAAAATAAAACTAAAGTGATTGGCTGGTTTATGGCAGTTTTTCCGCACTTACATCCATTGTAGCATCTCCAATCATGGTCACGTGAATCAAAATCCAGACATTTGGCAACTGGTTCATTTATTGAGTTGCAATATCTCAAGGGTCATATCATCACCTTTTAAAACCCTCTGACAAGCGAAGTCAATTGGGAAGCCACTTAACAACCATGTTACTAACTTAACGAGTGCAGCGATTCACTTCACATCTGTGACAAGAAAAGTCACAAGATGGGGGCTAAACTCATTTAACAACTGTCTTGCTTAGCAACAGAAATTTTGGGCTCAACTGCAGTTGTAAGTCAAAGACTACTTGTATAGACCTGCCAAGGTCTTAAATGTGAGGATTGTTCATAAAATTGCTTTCCCATCATTGCTACAACTGTTGCTAAACAAGGCGGTCGCCAAATGAAAATTACCTCAAAACATTATAATTTCATAGAAGGCAAATAGTCTGCCACAACTATATGATGTAAAGGTTAATATTTTAGCCCAGATGAGCCTGACTTGATTATCAAATTTTTCTTTTCAGGGAAACTATATATATATAGTTTCCTTGAAAATAAGACTGGGTCTTACTGTATATTAAATTTTGCTCCAAAAGACGCATTAGAGCAGGGGTGTCCAACCTTGGCAAAGCTGGCTGGGGAATTCTGGGAGTTGAAGTCCTCCAGGCTTAAAGTTGCCAAGGTTGGACACCCCTGCATTAGAGCTTATTTTACGGTTAGTTCTTATTTTGGGGAGAATATGGTACTAAATGTGTCTGTCCGGCTGACGATCTTAACTGAGGCTTATTTTTGGAGTAGTGCTTATATTACGAACATCCTGAAAAATCATGCTAGGGCTTATTTTCTGATTGGATCTTATTTTTGGGGAAACACGGTACATAGGAATATCAAGTAAAGTCTCTGAATGAAAGTACTTTCCTGGACAATTTTATATTTATGGAATTAATTTGCCAGTGTATCATTTTTTTTGGGGGGGGGAGGATTTCCCAATTTAGACAATAAGCCTGATCTTTTCTAGTATCTTCCACCCAAGCACAAAACAAAATCAACCCTATTTGGCTTTTTGAGATCAGATCAGTTTGGTGCTACCATTTAATGGGTGTAGAAATCTAATAACCAGTCAATAAACAGATTTTAGCCTCATTATCAAGGTTGTTTTCTCCCTTGCAAATATTATCAAGAGGATAAACATTACGGAATCAGTCCTTATTTTCACCATGTGTTTCTGAAATAATCTCAGAGAATTAAATAGCAGGGTTATAACGTATTTGCTCCCCAAACCAACAATGAATACTTAAAACAGTCTCTTTAGAAATTTCTGATTATCCAGCTGATTATGCTGACATGTTTCATGTATCATGATATCACATCAATACTGCCTACAGATCTGTACACACAGGATATTTGTTTTCAGAACACAATTAAATTTTATGTCACGTCAGGCAATTAATTCTCAACAAGTTTCTTTGTGGCTGACAGAGAAACAAGTTAGGTAGACAAAAAAAAAAAAAAAAAAGCCACAAATATACAGTTGGCTTGTGGGAAGTCACCCCTGCTGAGATTTTGGAACAGAGCACCACATATTTTCACAATCTTTTAACCTTTGGTAAAATCTTGACACAAAGCAGTGAAGTCGAGATGCAGCCTTGTAATCAATCATTGTCATGTTTTAGTTGTTTCCTACTTGAGACATGAGTGAGTTCCTATGAGGCCAAGAGGTATATAGGAAGAAGCTAATAATTCAATATGACAGCTCTGTATGACACAACATTCCAAGACAACTATCACCATGCCCTGGCACCTCCCAAGTGTCTGATAATGCCAATCTTTCCATCATTTCAGGCAGAAGGCAGAAATGGAGATGGTGTGTGAAGAAAAATGCTGTCAAGACTTCTGTGGGCCTTGAATGGAAGAATTCATGGGCTCTGTTGAGGCAGAAATGTCCACAGATCTGAAGTACATTGGCCGCAGAGCAAAACAGTTGTTAGGCAAACGTCTCTATGATGGTAGAATCCCTTGGAACCCAAAGGTGCTTTTTCAGAAGGCAACTGGACTTTCTTGTTTCTTCTTTCACCAATCCTTTGGGACTCATAGCAACCAGATCCTATGTGAATTAAAAAAAAAAAACCACGCTAGCCCCAAATATATTAATATAAGAAGCTTCTTGGATGAGAAGCAAAACATCTTCAAGGGGAAAAAAAAACCCAAGAAAGTCCAGTTGTCTTTTGAGCACCACCCTTTGGGACAACCGTGGCCTGGAAGACTGACAACCTCCATAGACAGGTAAATAGTTTAGGTAAATAATTATTCCTTAAAGATTTAGTTCGACTTAATGATTATCAAAACACTCCTCTGGTTATTTCATGAAGGGCTGTGAAATGTGGTTGGTTAAAGTGTTGAAGGAAAAAAATCCAGCTGTTCCGACACCTCTGTGTTGCATGTGTTTAAGTTTTTTGAGTAAGTCACACCATTCTACCGAGTAGTAGTAGCAACTTTTTTGAGATGGACGCTTTTATGTGATTTTGAGCAATGGCGCATGAGGGAAAAGCTTCAATTTTTCAAAGACTCTGGTCCTATTGTAAGGATATCTTGGGGGAGTATGAAAGAGATCTGCTGGCCATGTTATAGATCATGGGTGTCAAAGCCCCATGGGGTATAAATGGGTCCCGAGGGGCCCCCCTGAAAAAGTCCCCCCTTTTTTCCTCCCAAAAACCCCCCTCCAACCAGGCCCCCCCCCCAAAAAACCCCCCCCCCCCCCCCCCCCCCCCCCCCCCCCCCCCCCACAAAATAAATTTCTTTTTTATAAAGTATCCAGATCACAATAAAGTGGATCCTCTGGTCACAAACTTGATTACAGCCAAATCAGGTTCTGACCAAAAAATCCACAACATTTTTGAATCAGGTCACAATTAAAAAATTGGGTGGTGATCAAACACAGCAGCGGTTGATTCCCTTTCCGCGCCGTTGTTTTTTCTAGGCGCATGCATAGTCAGTCTCACTTCCAGCCATGACCAAATTGGATTGCGACCGAAGTTACGGAATGAATTACGGTCGTGGCCGGAGCTTCCACTGTAGATGGATGTATGAAAAAAAAATAGCTTCCCTTGAATAAAATTGAATTTATTTTAGCTCAGGGTTCAAATGAATCAAAAAACACAGACTAACACCAAGATCAACAGCAGACCAACAATCAAGAAGTAAATAATATCCCACTCAAGGAACTGCCAAACAACCTAACAGTAAACAGCCCAATCACTCCCACCAACAATCATAGGGAAAAGCCACTAGAATATGAACTGAGAGCAAACCCTTCTGCCTATTAGCACTGATGATGTTACCTAGTACGGGTAATGGAACCTCTGCAAGAAAACAACCAACCTCAGACCTCTGAATTCATTTTGCTTACATGCACCTGAGTATGTTATGTTTTTATGGAAAAAAAAAACTAGAAATGATTTGCCACTGTTATAATTTGAGGCTTCTACATTCATGGGTTTCCCATTCAAGTGCTAACCAAGTCTGCCCCTGCTTAGCTTTTTTGAGATAGTCAAGATTGGTTCGGTTTGGCCATCTTTTCAACTCAGCCACCAATACTAAGTGGCTGATATAAGCTTAACATGACCTTTGTGGTAATAAAAGGAGGAGCAAGGAAGACCTTTCTATGTGTGATGGAATGTCAGGAGATTGTAGAACTGTCATGGAAAAGATTTCTTAGTCATGAGGAAGTAGGAAGTGTAAGAAAGAAACTCAAAATAACCATGCCTTGATTCTGTAAGTTGGAGTAGAGAGGAAGAACTTTGACAAGTTCTTAAGATTCTGTTGACAATGTCCTGACTGCAACCAAGCACATTAGGAACTCCCAATGACGCCTTGTTTCTTGATTTTTGCCTTGAAGGATCGTTTTGAGAGAAATGCACACAATTCGTTTTTCAAAAGAAGAAAGGTTTGTGCACGCCTTGCGGTTTTTGTTTGCCAATCTTAGTGATGCCACTAAGCTGACGTTAGGATGCAAAATTTAGAGTTAGAATCTCTGAAATTATTAGCAAGAATGCAGAATAGGCACGTTGAAGGAAAGAAGGCATGGAATCAAGTTTCCTTCTTTGAGCAATTAGAAAAGCTCGGGAGCTAAGATAATATAATTATGTGTCCCCTCTTCACTTCTGTCCTACTTCTAAAAACTCCCTTTTTTATGACCCTGTAATCCCTTAATTTGGATTAGAGTGGGGCGATTGAATGGAATGAGAGTTTGCCAGCTGGATGCCCTGCCTGATGCCTATGTGGAGTACACAGCAGATATATTTTTTTTCTTCGTGCCCTTGGAGAGAAGCATCTTCTGCTACCTAGGATCGAGCTCTCAATCTTCCCAGTGGTAGATGAGCGTCTTCACCACTCAGCCACCATGCTGCTGTCTTCTGTCCTACTTCTATATCCTCAAACGGGGTTCTTTGAGGCAACTGGAATTTTATCCGTAGATTTACCTCATTTGGCCCAAAATGTGATGTTGCTTTTGCTAACCAACTCATTCTTTGCACAAAGTCACTGTTCAGTACTCTTCTCAAGGTATGAAAAGTAGTCCAGACAGAGAATCAATGGAAGTATTTTTACTACTTCTTTTTTTTTTTACTCAGGCTCCTGTAGGTTGAATTTTACAGCTATCACAAAAAAACTTTTAAAATATTAAAGCTTCAGGAAGTGTATTTTATGTCTGTCTTTGTGGGCCTCAAGCTACAAATCTTATGCTACTGCACGGCTCCCTGCTAACCTGCATTTTCAGGATGATTTCACAGTGGCACCGACTAGAAAACCACTAAAGCACTCAGAAGGATGTTATCCATCTTTGGGGATTTATAGCCAAAGCTTGAGTACCTACTTTGAAGTTCAGTGGTTTTTTTTTTGCTGGTCTTTATTTCACTAAGCAAAGTTCATTATTGGAATGGAGGTAGGATTACTCTTGCTAGACCAGTCTGGACAAAAAAAAATAATTATGGCATTTCTCTGGGACCTGGGTAAAAGGAGTAGGAATCCAATCCAAGGATTCTTTACTTGGGAGTAAATCTTCCTAAAATGAAATGGATCATGACTAACTTGTAAGTTAAATGATGTTACACGAATGTGTCGTTATTTGGAACCAGAGCAAAAAGGCAGTGAAAATAAGCCAACAAATCAAACGTCCAAACATGGTAAAATTGATCCAGAACAAACAGGACAGGAAATTTCCTGACAAAAGAATTAATCAGTGGAAAGTCTTGCTTCCAGAAATTGGGGGTGCTCCAATACTGGAGGTTTTAAAGAAGAGATTGGACAACAATATGTCTAAAACGGTGTGGCCACGGATCCCCAAGACTTAATTCAAGATTAAATCATCACATTTCTTCAATCCTTCGTTGGGGGGGCTGTGATGACACTGTGTCCTCCCGGGGGTCCATAGACCACAGGTTGAAAACCACTGATACAGAGTTTCCTGCTTGAGCAGGGGGCTGGACTAGAAGACCTCCAAGGTCCCTTCCCACTCTGTTATTCTGTTCTGTTGTGGCAACACAGTACTATTCTTTGAGACTTCACTTAGTTGGGTTTATTATATGGATTGTGCTCTTACACCATGTTCTAATGACAATAAAAGAATACAATCCTGTTGGGTTAGTCGGGTTGGCCAAATAATATATCCACACTTTTCTTAATTTCACACACACACACACACACACACACACACACACATAAATAAAATGTCTATTTATATGCTTTACATTTAAAAAAAAATACAGTATTACTTCAGTGTTTCATGTTCTATTTTCAAAATTTTTTAAAAAAAACCCAACAGTTACTTGGAGAACATAAGAAAATAGAGGCATCCTATCTTGGCTAAAAGAGAAGAGCTGAGGAAAATACACGATCTCCTCGTGATGTAGGAGAAATGCATTAGGCAGGTATTAAGATGTATAAGAATGTTTGCTCTCCTCAGTAAAATAGGCAAAATCTGAAATGGCAGGTGTAGTGTATGTGCACTGCTGTGTTCCCACTTTTAAACATGTACAAAATGTGCACATAAATGTACAGGTGGACCGCAAGGCGATCCAACCAGTCAGTCCTAAAGGAGATCAACCCTGACTGCTCTTTAGAAGGCCAGATCCTGAAGATGAAACTCAAAGACTTTGGCCACCTCATGAGAAGGAAGGACTCACTGGAGAAGAGCCTCATGCTGGGAATGATTGAGGGCAAAAGAAGAAGGGAACAACAGAGAATGAGGTAGCTGAATAGAGTCACTGAATCAGTCGGTGTGAGCTTAAATGGACTCCAGAAGATGGTAGAGGACAGGAAGGCCTGGAGGAACATTGTCCATGGCGTTGCGATGGGTTGGACATGACTTCGCAACTAACAACAACAAAGTCCTTGATTTACGACCACAATTGTTAGGAATGATAGTCACCTAACAGTTGGGTTGGCAATATATAAACCAGGATAGTCATTTAAAACTGTTGTATCTTTAAGAGAATGCTGTAATTGTGATTGGCTGAGGTTCCTCCAACGGCCATAAGATGGAGCCAGAAACCTGGTTTGTTTCCCTTTTGCCTGATCGACATTTTGCTTGAACTGCTGTGAGTCTTGCAACTGTTAGCAAACTCTGTTTACTGAACTTTGTAAACATAAAAAGTTAAAATCAGACATTAAAACCAAGGATACATAGGGAGGGCGAGGGGCAGGGGAGTGTTGGGGAAGTAGACGGGTGGGAATATACCGGTTCAGGCAAATCCAGTGAGCATTTGGCCCCACCCACTTACACCTGCTCTTTCCTGTGCTTTATTTCCTGAGGGTTTTTTTTGCATAGCTGATTCGCGTGGCAGAGTGGTTTTGCTGCACCTCAGCTGTTTTATTCAGCGGGGCTGCAGTAGAAGGTAAATAATTGAGTTGAAAATTGGCTTTTTTTAATGTAGAGCATGCGCACGCACAAAGCGCGCACTCACCAAACCGGTTTTCACATCGGTTGAATTTCACCACAGGAGGTAGGATCTTTTTACTCAATCAACCACCTCCATTTTGCTGTTCCCCCACTGGCGCCAAGCTGAATGGCATAGTCACATCTTTAGGCCCTTACAAAAAGATAGGAGGGTTGTTAAGTTAGTAACACAGTTGTTAAGTGAATCTGGCTTCCCCTTTGACTTTGCTTGTCAGAAGGTCCCAATAGGGAATTATGGGATCCTGGGACATTGCAATCGTCATAAATATATTCCAGTTGCCAAGCATTCAAATTTTGATCATGAGACCATGAGGATGCCGCAACGGTCATAAGTGTGAAAAATGGACATAAGTCACTTTTAGTAGTGCTGTTGTAACTTTGAACTGTCATTAAATGAACTGTAAGTCGAGGATTACCTGTATCTGTGTTAAATTTAGTTATTTACTTCCTAGTTAGTATATTCACCTGAACATATGTACCTTTACACATAAAATTGCAATTTGCTATGGAAAAATGTTTGCACGCCGCTCATATGCACATGGGAACTCGTGCATGCAATCTGTGCATATGAAAAACACGTATGTGCAGGGATGTAGGGATATTTGTAATTACTTCGTGGGTTATTGTCATAAACTGTAGTCAAGTTATTTGGATTCGACTCGGGCTGCTAATAAATTGAAACAAATAAATTCAAACAAACAAATGAATAAAAGCAGTTGTAGATATTAAAATCAGTATTTTATCACATCCAAAATAAAGGTTTATACTGCTCATCCCTAATTTATTTTGGTCTAAAGATACCCAAGATCAGTTTAGCATTTAACAGCTGCAGTCACGTTTTTTTTTAAAGCCGTCATTTCCTCCCCTGTGGTGACACAATTATCAGCCCTGATTATTGAACTGTAAAACCCCTATCTATGCCATTCATCTTGGGCTGATTCTCTGTTGCCACTACAGGTAAGATCACATGCAGAACAAGAAAAAAGATGACATTAATTGCTTTCCAGAACGTGCCCTGGCTTCTGATAGGAATGATTTAGCATGACGAGAATGTGAAAAAAAGCTACATGCAAGAAGCATCATAAATGGCAGTAGAAAATCAATGTGCAAATGGATTGCTCCAGAGGTGGTATTCAGCAGTTTCTGACCAGTTCTGGAGAATCGGTAGCGGAAATTTTGAGTAGTTCAGAGAACCAACAAATCCCACCTCTGACTGGCCCTGCCCCCATCTATTCTCTGCCTCCCATTGAGTCCCAGCTGATTGGCTGGATCTTCTTTTGTTGCCCTGCACAGGAGAATGGAGCTGGAAAGCAGGTTAGTGGGGTGGGGGAGAGAATGGGAATTTTGTAGTAACCTTCTCCTGCCACGCTCACCAAGCCATGCCATGCCCACCAAGCCACGCCCACAGAACTGGTACTAAAAATTTGCATCCCACCACTGGATTGCTCCTTGCAATATTTCCAAGATATATAAAACACAAAAGCCCCAATAAATGCAACACTGAAGTAGAACTGGAGGGACTTCTGAAAATGTTTTCGAACTAAGGGTAGATTCCAAATGATCCTGGATGGATTACTTCCCTCAGATGAATCAAGAGAATTATTCTCCCCTGCCCCCAAAGCAAACGCTTAACATTTGTACCAAGAAGAGAATATGTGAAGCTCAGGGTTGTCTTGTGGAGTCCTTGGAACCTGGGTCATTTTCTTGCAGATGCTTCATTACTCAACAACCTAATATCATCAGTGCTAGAAGGGAAGGGTCTCCACTCCCTTCTAACACTGATGATGTTACCTAGTTGGGTAATGAGACATCTACAAATAAACAGCCAAGCTCAGAGAGCACCAAGAACCCCACATTTTAGATTTGTTTCGTTGGGAGCGTTGGAGACATTCAATAATCCTGTTCTCTGATATCTCAGCTGCAGAAATTAATAGACATTTCCACTCAACATTGAAATTCCTTCTTGTACAAACCCAAAGGCAACTGGACTTTCTGGTTTTTCTTTGAAGATGTTTCACTTCTTATCCAGGAAGCTTATTTAGCTCTGAAGAAGCTGCTTGGAATAAGAAGTGAAACGTCTTCAAAGAAAAACCAGAAAGTCCAGTTGCTTCTTGAAAAAGCACCTTTGGGATAACCATGACCTGGATGACTGACAATCTCCACAGACTTCTTGTACAATATTGCAAAATCACAATTATGGTTTTGGATTGAGATTGAGGAGATAAAGATTCAAATCTTCACTGAATGGTTGAACCTATGAAGTCATTCAGGGTCACCAGCTTTTTCAGTCTAACCTATCAAGCAGCTGAGTGGTTGAATTATTTTCATTTAATTATTTAATTGCGTTCCTCCTGGTCCACTCGCTTCTTTGTCCTAACTGACTTGGATGATAGGATAACTGACAGGTGGATTACTACTTCAGGAGGAGTTCAATATCTGAAAGGTTTATTTGTTATTAGGGAGATGATCTATCTCCCTAGTGGTGACTTTGAATGGCATGTGACGCTAAAAACGGTAGAAAACAATACAATAAAATAGAAAGAACAGTAAGGTCTGGATGGAGCAACGAAATATGCCACCTAACATGTCCTCCATGAATGTTCAGAATGAGCAAGGTTTAAATCACAATATTCCACTTCCTGATTTTGATACTATTTCATGGACACCACTAACCATGGACACGTCATTCCAAATTGTGACCACAACCTCAAAAAGCTACGATGATTCATATGGTCCCAGAAAGAACAGGCTGCATACATCACCCCAAAGGTTACTGCTTTGGTTCAAAAGATCCTTCACTGCTCTCTTGTTTTGCAGGACCATTACTACGTCTGTGCTCTATCAAACCCATATTCTATTTTAACTCAACTCTAAACACATTCTCCTAAAGGATATCAGCTCTGGCTGTTGTTTGGAAGGACAGGAGCTGAAGCTCAAATACTTTGGCCATCAAATGAGAAGAGAGGACTTACAGACCCTGATGTTGGGAAAGATGGGAGACAAAAGGAGAAGGGGGTGGCAGAGGGTGAGATAATTTAGATAATATTATTGATGCAATGAATATGAATTTGGGCAAACTCTAGGAGACAGTATCTATGGAGATTCTCAGTCAACCGGATCATGGTTGTCCCAAAGATGCTTTTTCAAAAGACGATGGACTTACTTTTTTCCTTGAAGACATTTTGCTTCTCATCCAAGAAACTTTTTTCAGTTCTGGAAAAGAAATGAAGAGAACTAAGGAAGTTTCTTCAATGAGAAGCAAAATGTCTTCAAAGAAAACAAACAAACAAACGAAAGTCCAGTTGTCTTTTGAAAAAGCACCTTTGGGACATCTGGGAGACAGTGGTCTCAAAAGTGGTTTTTCAAAAGGCAACTGGACTTTGTTTTTTCTTGAAAATGTTTTGCTTCTCATCCAAGAAGCTTCTTCAGCTCTCTTCAGTTCTTCTCCAGAGCTAAAGAAGCTTCTTGGATAAGAAGCGAAACGTCTTAAAAAAAACAAACCCAAGAAAGTCCAGTTGCCCTTTGAAAAAGCACTTTTGGAACAACCATGACCTGGATAGCTGAGAATCTCCATAGGCATCTGGGAAACAGGAGGCCCTGGGCATGACTCAGAGACTGAAGAACAATCAAACATATTTAGCTGGTTCCGAGCTGCTCATTTTCATTCTTGGTCCATGGTGGCACGCAGAGCCATTTGTGCTGTCACGCAAGCTGCAGCCAAACTTACCTCATTGCGCATGCGCACGCCTCACAGCTGATTTTCGGCCAGTTTGAGGCCTTTTTCGACTTCCCAGAGGCTTGAAAAAAGCCTCTGCAGGCCGAATAGGCCCGTTTCGTCACTTCCTGTAATAACCGGAAGTGATGAAACAGGTCTTTTATTCGTCCAGCAAAGCCTGCAGAAGCTTGTTTTCCAAGCCTCTGGGAGGCCAAAAAAGGCCTCATACTGGCCAAAAATCAGCTATGAGGCGCAGTGCAGGTAAGGGGGTGGCGGGGGGATTGCGCATGCATGCACAGGGGTATGGGGGGCGCATTGCCTTCTAGGTGGTGGCATGTGAGCATGCGCATGCCAGCACGCCCATAATTTTTGGCATAGGAGCCAAAAAAGGTTAGCCACCAGTGCACTAAACTATTTGTTTATACTGTGGGTGGACTATTCCAAGGAGCCGAGAGCTGTGCTTTTTTCCCCTCAGTTAATTGCAAAAAAAAAAAAAAAAAGCCAACTAGAGGAGAGAGAATTCTCAAAACATGATGCTTATTGCTGGATTACTGGTGTGGCGCTAAAGGCTTGAATTCAAGTCAGATCTTTTTTTAGACGTGTCATGCTAGAGAATGAGAGCAAAACCCCAAAGCACAGAGTCTGCTCTCTTCTCTCCTCAATTTCCCCACCCTACCAATTATATCTTCTGTTATTTTCCAGTAAAACCAACTGCTGTCATGCTAGAAAATGGTGCTCTGTCAGAGTTAGCGCTGACTTATGACAACCAGTATTTAAACTATATTGTATCCTATGCAGCGGTGTCAGCAAATTTCCTGAACAGTTAAATCACTGTCACATTCTGCCACTCCCAAATTCCCATTACCATGAAAATTCACCACAAACTGCGGTTCTCCGAAGTATCTCTAGGAGATGGAAATGGCCATAACCACAAGGCTCTTCATGTTCTTGCAGTGGTGTAGAAAATTACTAGAGAACGGTTTTAAAAAGCTTACCCAGCACTTTGTGGGAGTCATAATTCACGCTCACAGAAAATGTTAAGCTATGATGTGAGGACACTGAAGGATGAGGTGGGGATGAACTTGCAAAGAAGACACAACTGCTGTGTGCATATACGTATGGGAGCTACACATTTTTCCCTCTTACTCCTTTGGTATAAAAGTTGAAGAAGTTGAAGCTTCTCTTTGTCTTTAACGATGAATAAAGCCTATTATAAATATTATAATTCCAACATAACAGTTGTTTTGGTTTGAGTGGAACTTCTCATTTCTATGGACATCTATGGAAAGCAGTATTTAATTCATTTATTCAACTTTACGATTATTTAACCACTATGACAAATGAACCACAAACAAACCAAAAAGGAAAACAATTCATAACAAAACAGCAGGCAATTTTGCAATGGAAGATGCTAACCAAAATAGTTGCTTCCCAAAGGTGAACTCGCCCAAAAGTCTGATCCAGTGCCCAATAAAGTTTCTAAGAGCCTTAGAAAATACAACTTGGTTTGGCAGATGGGCTCATAAAACTCCTCCTGATAAGTCAAGACCCTGACATTTTGGGATAGACAATTCTGCAACTACAAAACTGCAGCTTTGGGATCACATGCACATCCGCATCCCACAAAGGATGAACTGGCTTGAGTCAAGATATGCCAACACCCAACACATCACATCATGGTTTAGCATTATGTGTGAACCAGAATTAACGGTGATTCTGGAAACCATCACTTGCAAATGGAGAGCCAATGCAGGAATCACATGACCACAATTCTCCCTTATTATCAGTTTCAGCCATATTTTATCAGTCATCTGTTCTCTCAGTTAAGTATATTTCATCCTTTGTTATTAAGCAATATTGTAAAATTAAATGGAAATGTGTCAGCTGAACCCATATTGGCCAGAGGTCTCTGTGTAGTCTATTTGTATATCCACCCAACTTGCAAAATATAACCTTACGGAGCTAGCATTGGATTTGAAATAAAGAAATAAACAATAAACCTAACAGCACTATGACAACATACTATAAAATACAAGTAAAGTAAAAGTAAATAAACAAGCAAAACAACAACACAGCATGCTCAAAATCTTAAACCAATTTCCCAGACGGGCTCATTCAATACCTTAACCCAGTACTCTTAAAAATTAAGTTTTTAAGCCTTACCGAAGGTCACAACTACCAATCTTCATAGCTAAACAGGATTAGACTCATATTCTCCATCACGTTGATCTTATCTGGCTTGGAAACTAGGTAGGTCAGTGCTTAGAAAAGAAATTTCTCCTTAATTCTAGCCTGGATCTTTCCTTGATAACCTTCCATCTGTTACTTCTTGTCCTGCCTTCAGGTGGTTTGGAAAATAGGTTGACCCCTTCTCTTCTCTACAAGCATCGGAATACTGCTATCATGTCCTTCTCTTCGTTAGACTAAACCCGTGATGGCATGGAACTGGTGGCATGCAGAGCCCTCTCCGTGGGCATGCGAGCTGTCGCCCCAGCTCAGCTCTGCTGCGCATGTGTGCGCGCGCCTCCCGCCAGCCAGCTGGTCTTTGGGTCTCTGCCATGGATGCACAGGGATGGGGCGCATGCACAGGGAATGGGACGCATGCACGGGGGGAACAGACGGACACACACGTGTATTGCATTTTGGGGATGTCCAGACCTATCCAGGTCCCAGCAACCAGGAAATTTGATTTAATTTAATTTCCTTAAAGTTTCTGAGATGAACTTAAGCATTTTGAAACTTAAACTTTACCGACTGAAGTAAAAGGAATCTGGACTGTTTCGTCTACTTTTCCTGACTACTATTCAAACCAACACAAAGGTTCAAAACCCTTGAGAGGACCAAGCCTTTTTTTTTTGCATCTTGCAACTTATTTTGTGTTTTGGTAACTATCCCAGCTAATCAAGGTAAACTAAGTGAAATTGCTCCACAGCTGGCATGCATAAACAATGAATGCCCACGACATCTGTCTGCGGGAATAAGCTGTGGAATAAGATGCATATTTTAAGAATGAACATCCCTCATTTGTTTCGGCCTTTGTTACGCCGTGTAAAATTTGGTTGGCATTCTCTTTGGTGGGTTTATTTCAGCTCCGAGGTATTTTTTCTGCCAATATTTCCTTCTTAAGGGCGCGAATTCTAGGAAAGGGGCATACCAAAAAATATAGCCTGTATTTAACAGACCACAGAGATGATTCTTTAGGCTAATTCAACAAGGCCCTTCAATTTTTTACAGCCCCTAATGTGGGTTAAAAAAAAAGCAAACGTCACAGTTGTGCCACCTTCAAAACAGTACAGAAGTTTCCGATCTTATTTTTTTTTTCACAGAATATTAAAACAACAAAAATATACGAGGGGGCCATATTATAAGGAGTATGCTCTGGGAAAGGTCAAGAACTTTCCCTTTAGTCTCAATTATTTAATGACATGCTTTGTTGGTTTTCATTACTCTGGCAAAATAGAAAATGAGTCAACGTCTTTTTAAACTTTATCGCTCAGGTCAGATGCCCCGATCGGTCTGAAAAACACTGCAGACCTTCTGGGATTGTTCTTACACAACCACTGCTTTCCAAGCCCCCAGTGTGCTCCCTCTCCTAACCCACAACCTTTTCCATGGCACAGCTGACCTCTTTCATTAGGCCATGTCCTGAAAGTTTGGCTGCCTTTGTCCCAAGAGGTCAAAGTTGGCTAGCTTTCTTTGACCTCGATCTAGATCAGATTTTCCCCATTTGAGCCTGAGAATTAAAAGTCTCAGCCTTCTGGGTTTACAAAGGTACCAGATCTTTTTTTAGGCATGTGACCTGAGCTCCCTATGAGCTCCCTATGTTGGCTGCGTCATCCCAGAAATAAAAAGTAGCTTTGAATGGGGAGGAGGAGGAGAATTAATACCACTTTATAATGCCTTGGTAAGGCCACACTTGGAATACTGCATTCAGTTTTGGTCGCCACGATGTAAAAAAGATGTTGAGACTCTAGAAAGAGTGCAGAGAAGAGCAACAAAGAGGATTAGGGGACCGGAGGCTAAAACATATGAAGAACGGTTGCAGGAACTGAGTATGTCTAGTCTAATGAAAAGAAGATATGATAGCAGTGTTCCAATATCTAAGGGGCTGCCGCAAAGAAGAGGGAATCAAGCTATTCTCCAGAGCACCTGAGGGCAGGACAAGAAGCAATGGGTAAAAAACTAATCAAGGAGAGAAGCAACTAGAACCTTAGAAATGTCTCCTTAGAGAAATTTCCTGACCGAACAATTAATCAGTGGAACAACTTGCCTCCAGAAGTTGTGAACGCTCCAACACTGGAAGTTTTTAAGAAGAGATTGGACAATCATTTGTCTGAAGTGGTGTAAGGGTTTCCTGCCTAGGCAGGGAGTTGGACTAGAAGACCTCCAAGGTCCCTTCCAACTCTGTTATACTATTCTATTCTAGAACAAGAGTGGTGGAGAGATGGGAAGTGGCACTCACCATTGCAAGAGCAGCGGACGTTTCGGTAGAACCGAGGGCACACGAAACTAATCCGGGCCGTGCTGTAAGTCATCAGGGAATGGGAATCGATGGAGAGGTTTTGCTCGCAATGCTGCTCCTGACAATCCAGCCCGGAGCAATTCTTCTCAAGGATGGCAGCGATGCGAATCACATTTTCCAAGTGTCGCCTTGCATTGGTAAGCTTCTGAATCAAGTAGGCTGGCTTGTAGAAGCCACCCGTGTGCATCTGAACCGCAAAGAGCATGTCAAGCTGATTGCTGCCAGCCACGGGCTGAATACTGATGATGTGCAGGCTGTCTTGATTTTGGGTGAGGACAGCATTGCGCAGGGTGCGCCGGAAGCCGTGCATGTGAAGGCCCACAAAATCCTCCGGGGAGATGTTCTCAAAACGGATGGTGACGGTGTTCTGCAACATCTCCTGGGCCAACTGCTCGACGTTGACTGTCACGTCCATGGGGACCTGGAACCGCCCATCGCTGACAGATACATTCAGGATATACTTCCCGCTGTCCAACCCTCCGAGGGCAATGATCTTTCCGTCGTGGTTGTTGACCTTGAACAAACTTTTCTGCTCCGGCTTCAGGCCGTAGGTGAGGACATCGTAGACATCTTGGTCTGTCGCATGGATCTTTCCGATGACACCTCCTGGGAAGTCGTCTTCCATGGTCACGATAAAAATCTCCAGGGGAATGGCTGTGGGCTTGTGGATGCTTTCTTCGATCACCCGGATCTGAATGAAGGTATGGGAAACCTGCTGAGGCTTCCCTGAATCCTTGGCCTAAGTCAAGAAAGGAGAAACTGAAAACCCAATGATGCAACACACACATATACACACACACAAAAAACAACAACCCTTTTAAAATGCTTCCCAGTATGGGTATCTGTGATGACCCAGGGTGGGAAACAAAATAAACACAGTCACAAAAAACAGGTGAAGCCCCTTTTATTCCTTCACTTTGCTTCCAAGCTCCAAATATCCTTGACTGGAGACAAAAAACTCCCACACAAATAGTTACAAGAAGGAGGAAATGCCGTTTAAATTATAAAGAGTAAAAAAACAACACAGACCAGGCAAGGTAAGGGCTGGAGGACGTCCACCGATAACAGAACACACACTGGGAAGGACGCCAAACTCAGAGAGGAACCATAAACTAGAGATATTTCCATGCTTTGTTTCCAGCACTCGCCAGTATGCATGTCTGTCCTCTTATCCAGTTGTCACAGCTGCAGCCCATGAAGAGGATCAAGGCCCTCTCCTCCCAAGTAGACCATGTCTCTCCCTTATCCTCTCCTCCCTGTGTGCCCTGGGATGGAGAGGGGATGGGCCTGGGTCCTCCTCTGACTGCCCAGCTGGCCTCTGCCCTTCCCCAGCCTCCTCCACAACCTCCAGAGCCACACTTCCACTCCCTGGCTGTTCCTCCTCTCCCTCAGAGTCAGTCTCCACCAGGAGCATGACAGTATCTAAAAATATCTGGGCAGCTCTTTCATCCTCTTTTAATGACCCCATAATCTTTTGCGGGGTGTAGTCTGGGCAACTGAATGGAGCTGAGTGTTTACTGGCCGGTTGCCTTTCCTGTCGCCAATGCGGAGTTTTCCCCCCAGCAGATATATTCCCAGTGCCCAGAGAGACAAACATCTGCCTCTACCTAGGATCGAACTCACCGCCTCCTGATTGTGAGGCGAGAGCTCCACCTCTAGGCTACCACACCACTTGTCTGGGCAGCTCTTTCTTCAGAGGGATTTCAGAGTCTCAAAAGCAAAAACTCCGATGCCAGATCTACAGCAGAACAAATAAATAAGCCCCTCAAGGCCTAGCGAAGCACATCTGCAAACTGCATGTTACCATTGCCTTATAATAGTCAATGGGCATTGAAAAGGAAAATTGAGATTGCAATTACATTCCAGGCCAATGTAACCAAAGACAAGGACTTCTGTGTTCAATGAACAGCCAAGTCCAGGGGTGTCAAACTCAAGGCCTGCGGCCCACAGGGTGCTTAGAACTGGCCCACAGTGCCACCCTGGGCACAGTAAAGGACGTGCCTCTGCCAGCGAAAATGGAGTCCAGTTGCCTCCTGAAAAAGCACCTTTGGGACACCGTGCTTTCAAGTTATTCTTTCCTCCCACATCCAACTTCTGGAATGAAGAATTGAGATTGGGTTTATAAACCTGAACATCACTCAAAGATGCCATTCATCATTTCCAAGGCTGTGCCTTAAGAATATAATAAAAATAATTGAAAAAATACTTTAAAAAAAAGCATTTTAGACTTTCAACGGTGTAAGAATTCAGCTGCAAGAATGCCAGCTTGCTTGTGTTGAATTGGAAAGAACATCACATTTCTAGTTATTTCTTAGTAAAAATGCAACACCCAGTTATAACAGGTGGCCTGCGCATAATTTGGAGGTACAGAACAGCTGGGGTAATCTTTTTCTTGCAAGAGAAAAATCTTCTCTTTGGGAGTGATTTCCCAAATGGAAAAAAGCTGCAGGCAGGGTTTGCAAGTTGAAATGTGTTTGAATATTTTGGAACTTGCAGAGTTTGGAGCGCTCCAAAATGGGATATAGTTTATGGATTTGATTGGCATCTATAATATTTTTTTATGTACGCAGATCATGGAATGCTCACAAAACTTAAATTTGGATTACAATCAGAATGTTGAGTTTTTGCTTATACGGTAAAATGATATTTTGTGTGCAGGGGTGGGATTCAAATTTTTTAACAACCGGTTCTGTGGGCATGGCTTAGTTGGTTGGCATGGCTTGGTGGTCATGTGACTGGTGGACGTGGCTTGGTGGTCATGTTATTGGCTGGGCATGGCCAACTCAATATCACTCACATTGAGGCACGCATCTCCTCGCCTGTCCTGTCATGACTGTGGGGATGCTGCAACAGTCGTAAGTATGAAAAATGGTATAAGTCACTTTTTTCAGTGCCATTGTAACTTTGAATGGCCACTCCACACAAGCAGGAGGGGAAAAAAACTCCAGGGAAGTTCCTGAGACAGGAAGTCTAGTCCTGCTAAGAATATAATAAGGGTTAATGGAGAGGCAGTTTCTGTAAGCAACACCAGAATGTTTCCTTCCTGCCTTCCTTACAGGATTAGGCCAGGAATTTCTTCTAACAACTGGTACTCCAAACTGCTTAGAATGTTAACAACCGGTTCTAGTGAATAGGTGTGAACTAGTAGAATCCCACCCCTGCGTGTGTGGGTTCTAAGAAAAACAATGAGAAAAAAAAATAGAAAAAAGGAGAAAAATATAAAAATCTAAACATATAAAGAAATAGCTTCTGACATTCTTCAAAGCAGTTATATGGACAATAGCATTTAATCTCTCTCCCTCAAGTTACATCAAGACTGCCTTCTTTCTATAAACTATTGCAGAGGGGGACAATTAATTTTTCCAAGGGGCATATGAGAAACTGGGACTGTTGTGGAGGGCAGCCCTCCCCACCCCCAAATCAGATCTATCCTGTTTAATCATCAAAATCATAAATCACACATTCATTTTCTTCATTTTTACACGAAAAGTCTTATTGCACTTTAGCTCTCTGACATTTTTCCTCTTTTTCATTTTCTAATTTAATTTGCATTTGCCTTGTATTATTTTTAGAGAACCAATCGCTCTTCCAACATGTTGTGGTGTTCTTCAAACTTTTAATAGATAGGTAGATAGAGATTTCTATATCACCCTCCCTCCCTCCATCTATCCTGCCTATCATCCATCCATCCATCCATCCATCCAGTCTATCTATCTGTCTGTTTTACTGTCTGTCTATCTATCCATCCATCTATCTAGTCTATCTCTCTCCCCTCCGTCTGCCTGCCTGCCTGCCTACCTCCCCCTCCTTCCTGTCTGTCTGTCTGTCTGTCTGTCTGTCTGTCTGTCTGTCTGTCTGTCTGTCTATCTATCTATCTATCTATCTATCTATCTATCTATCTATCTATCTATCATCTATCTATCTATCTATCTATCTATCTATCTATCTATCTATCTATCTATCTATCTATTCTATCGAAAAAAAGCAACGACAGCCTTAAAATGATCAACCGCAAAAATTTCATTTCGTGCAAAGTATTTTACTCCTGGGTTCCATAAAAATTTAAACATGTGCCGAAAGGTCTATTTCAAGGAAGTTTGCTAAAAACATCGTGTGTAGGTGATCACAGTTACATTGACAGGAAAACGCTCTGAAGGCCTTTTAAGAACGATGTTTGACCATTTTCTGTAGGGATGAACAAACGAACTTAGTACCTGAATACACAGCACGTATTCCGTGGCTACCATGCGTTTGAAGATGACAGCGGATCGCAAGATGCCTTGCTGGTCAAGCATGAATTCTTTCTCTGTGTTTCCAGCCAGGATGGCGAAGGTGAAAGGTGGGCCATTATGCAGGGAGTCTTTATCCGTTACCACCAGTTGCAGAATACTGGTTCCCACTGGCTTGTTTTCCTTTGCGCATCATCGTCGAATGTAGCGTTAAAAAGAGAGGCAGAGAAAACGAGAGACAGGATCTTTAATTACAGAGCTTGGCACACTGAGGAGCAAGGTGTGAGAATACGGCATTTTGATAGCACACATAGATGTTTCTTTCCTATCTGCCATCTGTTATAAAATGTGCATTTGACTCCCGCTTTGGTACTGCTAGGATAACCTATAGATTGGTTAGAGATGACAACTTAGAGCAAGGGTGTCAAACTCGATTTCATTGCGGATCACATCAGGGTTGGGTTTGACCACCTTGGTGGGCGTGGCCACGGTGGGCACAGCCAGCTTGATGTCACTCATGTCAGGGGCGCCAGAGTTTCTTTCTGCCAGCAAAAACGGGCTCTCGAGTTCCGTTTCCAGCTGCGATGGCCTCCTGCAAACTTCTGCCAGTGAAAACGGAGCTCGGGAGGAACAGACACAGCCCTCACAAGCTCTTCTGGCCCAGGGGCCTTGAGTTTGACACCCCTGACTTAGAGCAAGAATCATAGTCTTTAATTAGGGATGCATTTCCACTTTCGTCTCTAGTAAAAGGTAAAGGTTTCCTGACTCTACAGGCCAGTACTCATCTCCGTTTCCTGGCCGAGGGAGCCAGTGTTGTCCAAAGGTACTTCATGTGGTGTTCATTTGGCCAAGATGCTTGGAATGCTGTTACCTTCCCACCTGTGGTACCCATTTATCTATTTACATTGGCATGCTTTTGAATTTCTAGGTGGGCAGGAGCTGGAGCAAGGAACGGGAGCTCACCCTATCGCACGGTGCTTGGGTCTCGAACTGCCAATCTCCCAGTTGACAGCCTAGCACAAAGGTCTTCAAACTTGTAAAGTTTAAGACTTATGGACTTCAAACTCCCACAATTCCTGAGTTAACATGACTGGAGGAGGAATTCTGGGAGTTGAAGTCCACAAGTCTTAAAGCTGTCAAGATGGAAGACCCCTGGCCTAGCATCTTTAAATGCTAGGCCGCTGCACTCCTCCACCTCCAGTAGCCTGTTCTATTTAATAAACTCAACTCTAGGTTACTACATTTTATCCGCAAGAAACAGGAGGGGTATCCTGCCTTGGTTTCAATCATCTTTGCCAACTTTCTGAAATAGTGTATTCCATTTCCTTTCCTGCTATCAATATCAGTACTTTTCAACCTTACAACCATTATAAGAAGTATAAACTTCAACTTCCAGCCAGCTGGAATCCATACATCTGAAAATGGCTGAGGTTGAGAAACACTGACATAGATATGTTGTACACCATTAAAATGTGAGCAGTTGGTAGCACTGGCGAGTGGTGCAGTGGCGAGTGGTGGCCTAAAGTGGAGCTCTCGCCTCACCATCAAGAGGCTCTGGGAGTTCGATCCTAGGTAGAGACAGATATTTCTCTCTCTAGGCACATTGAGAATATACCTGCTGAATGTAACTCCGCATTGGCGACAGGAAGGGCAGCCGGCCAGTAAACACTCAGCTCCATTCAGTTGCCCAGTCTCCGCCCCGCAAAGGATTATGGAGTCATTAAAAGAGGATGATGATGATGAAGAGAGAAATGGTGTAGGGTTTCCCGCTTGGGCCGGGGTTGGACTAGATGACCTACAAGGTCCCTTCCAACTCTGATTATCTGTATGATGATGATGAGTTGGTAGCATAGGTAGGGCCAGTTTTATTACTATTTGAGGATGTAGGTGAGAATGTACGGTAGGTAAAGGAATGAGTATGAAAAGGCAGGCTTACACTAATTTCTCCTTCCCCACATCTTATTCTATGGCCAATAGATTAGAAAACTCAACTCTGCAATTCAATAAAACAACCCCATCCAAATTCTCCGAGACTTGGAATCCTTGCAGAGACCTCCTAAGCAAACAAGAACATTTGAGTCTCATTCCCATTGATGAACCAGCTTATGGCAACTGCAGCTTCCTTTCCTTGTAAAGAAAGGTATGATACCATGCCCTGCAAGCTGATAAATCAACAACTGGGATCGAAACTGCATGCGGACATCTTTGTATCTTAAAGGGCCCTTTGGGAATGGTTTGGATCAGCTTACCTGAATCACAGCTGTATAATTGGCAGGTGTAAACACAGGACTGTTATCGTTCACATCAGAAATGTCAACATTGACCGTCACTGTGGCTGTCAAAGGAGGGTTACCACTGTCTTGAGCCTGCACGACTAATGAATATCCTGAAACCTGCACAAACGTTAAAGAAAAACATTAGTCTAGAAAAGGGTCCACAGTTTTTCCTTCTTTCTCTCTCTCTCTCCCCCCCCTTTTTTTTTACAATCACTATAGAGAGCCAGTTTGGTCTAGTGGTTAAGGGAACAGGCTAGAAAGCAGGAGACCGTGAGTTCAAGTCCTGCCTTAGCCATGAAAACTTTGAGCCAGTAATCTTCTCTCAGCCCAACCCACCTCACAGGGTTGCTGTTGTGGGGACACTGCCTCGGGTTATTTGCAAAAGTAATAAAGGTGGGATTCAAATAAATAAATATATGAAAGTTGTAGAAATTCTCAAGTAGCAGAACGGATTTACCATTTTCAATTGTAAACAAAGGCTCAAGTGTTTTTTTAACTGGTGCAGCAAGAGTAAACAAACAAATAAATGCATGACCAAAAAAGAAGAGAAAAATAATCTCTCTCTATAAAAACGAAATACCACTCATGCATCATCACAAAATCTCCAGAACCGTAAAGCCTACAAACTTGAAATTTGACATGTATGTTCCTGTTGGCTTCTAGGTGCTCACTAAGAAAGGATTTTTCAAAATGACCATCAGAGCATTAGTATTTTGTATATTATTATTAACAGGCTCTGATGCTAAGGAGTTCTACTCCCCCTCCCCACCTGAAAAGAAATCTCTTCCAAATGCAAAACACAAGCAGAGGAGAGGAGTTTCAGTTTTACTTTCACAGCAGCAAGCAGCTTTAGTACAGAACAGTTGAGCTAAGCCACGCCCAGGTTCCTTGCTGTCTCCTTGCTCACACAGCAAATACTGTTTCAGTTTCCAAACAGCACTCAACTCTCTCACACACTGACAGGACGCTAGCCAGATGAATACCGATGGGTGCTGGTAGTCAGAGGCGCAATTCCCCCCCCCTTATTTTCCTCCCCCAAAACTAAGCCCAACCACAATGTTTCATAGCGAAGCACGGATATCGAGTTAGTAATAATAATAAAACTTCAGTCAGTTTGTAAAAGCACAGTCTTCTTCACTGCTGTTTTGGCAGCTGGGGGAGGGGTGGGGAGTTTCAAAACAGGGATGTAAGAATTCTGGCCCTGAATTAGTTCGTACATTTTTCCAATAGTGTCTAAGAGGCTCTTTTGTTGAGCTCATGTTTAATTCCACATTTCATGGAACATTTCTAAGAAGAGAAGGATGCAGGTGTATTTTTCAAATAACGACAAAGCACTGCTGAATAGAAAAGAATCAATCTTGTAACAGCTCACAAATAAGAGGAACTCGGAAGAAATCTGGAACAAGAATGGATTGTCGGAAACAGTTTTCCTATCAAGAGCTTCGGACATCTTAATTCATCCGGTCTTCAATCTCCATCCTTAGACTGGTCAAAACACTTGTTTAATAGTTGATGTTTGCTTTATTTTTCCTTCAGTTCCTTGTCTGTCTGTCTCTGTCTCTCCTTCAATTCCTTGTCTGTCTGTCTCTGTCTCTCTTTCAATTTCTTGTCTGTCTGCCTGCCTATCTGTCTGTCTCTCCCTCCCTCTTTCTTTTTTAACCAGAGGAAGCATTCTAGACATTCTGTTAAGATAAGAGTTGTCCCATTTTTGAAGTAGTTTACTGATATCTGTGGAGCCTTTTGGAGCCATGCAAACAGAAAGGACTGGCGATTAGTGGGATACCACAGCCCATAAATACTTGTGCATCTGCATAATTGCATGTACATCCGCTGCTCCATGCTGTTCTCATTCTCACACGGCAGATCGGTGGGTGGGAAGATTCAAATCTTCCAGAGTTCTGAGCAAAGACAGCTGTTTCCCCCAAAGAAATGACAACACTATTTGCTTGCATAGACAGGTCAGGTAGTCCTCAACTTACAACCTTTTGTTTAGTGACTGTTTGAAGTTGCATGAAAAAAGTTGACGTGACCGTTTTTCACACTTACGACCACTGAAGCATCCTGTGGTCATGTAATCGAAATTCAGTTGCCTGGCAACTGGCATGTAGTCAAGCCCGAAATTGACATATGTGTAGCTATTTTAGTTAGACTTAGTATATATTCTTTTTCTTACTTTCTCTGTGGCAGTCATGGGGGGAAGGGTTTCGGGCTTGCCACATTCCTAAGGGGGGAAGAGTGGAGATAGGGAGAGTTGTTTTGGCTAGGTGGTACTTCTTCCTGTGGGAAAACGAGCTGACCATGATCAGGCCCCTGGAGGTGGAGATTTATGACATCAAGCAATGTTGAATTACTTCTATTGGAGAATGTGACTTTTAGAGGTGGTTTCTAACTTCTGATATTGTGGGATAATTCCAGGTTGTGTCAGATCCGGAATTACCACGGACTTTGCCAATTTGATGCTTTCCTAAATAAAAGAAATTGTTTTGGAAGATGGACTTTGCTCTTTTCTTTTTAAATGGATCTCATCTCTTGTTAGGGATATACACCCTAGCAGAACCTGCACGGCAGTCAGGCAGGCAAGCAAATATGTGAGATAAACGTTGTTGTAGTTTACACTCAGTAAAACAGATACAATGTGCTAGTTAAATAGTTTATTCCAGTAAGATTTATAGCATAGTCAAACAGTCCATATATCATACACTAGTTCAGTCCGTCCGGGGATTAATCAGTTGCAAAGTCCAGTGTCGAAAAAGAGAGTTCAGTAAACTTACAATATCAGTCCAGTAATATATCTCTTCACAGTAGAGATATGAAGAAGTAAAACCTCTTTTCTTCCTTCAGCAACAGCAGGGAAACACGCAGTTATCAAACCATCAATCCATTATCGTCAGCAAGCAATCCAGTAAGCCAGCAATCAATCAGGTTCTCTTGCTCCCTCTTATGGCGATTTACAGCCGCACCCAAAATTACATGCTTTGCAGTTAAAGTGACACACACTTAAATTCACAATCATAGTCTATATATATTATTTTACCCAAACTACGTTAGGTAACCATGTTATTCCTAACAGAAACTGACACATGTATTTATGGCAGTTCCAGTGTCCTGGGTGGTCACTGTGATCCCCTTTTGTGCCCTTCTGACAAGCAAAGTCAATGGGGAAGCCAGATGGACTTAACAACCGTGTGACTAGTTTAACAACTACAGTGATTCACTTAACAACAGCGGCAAGAAAGATCATACAATTCACTTAGAAACTGTCTGGTTTAGCAATGGAAATTTGGGGCTCAATTGTAGTCGTAAGTTAAGGATTTACTTGTAGCCCTTGATTTATGACTGGAATGGAGCCCGTCCATCATAGTCGTAACTCGTGATGGTTGTAAGATGACCTGATGGGACCTACCTATTTTGTGTTGGTCGTTAAGGAAGTTCTCAGCAAAACTGTAGTAAAACGTGGTCACATATCCACAAGCACACTGTAAAAAGGTCATAAACGTGGCCTAAGTCCAGTCATGTGACCATGATAAAGGAGGAATTGTGAGCATGGTAACTGAAATCCAGGTTATAACTAGTCTCAAGGTAAGTCCATCATAAATTTGAACAGTTGATAAGCGACTGGTCGTAAGTTAAGGACCACCTGTATTTGTTTCTCATCTTCCCAGCCACACAGTTATGATGTTTGAAAGAACATGGTTTTGTCAACTAGATCAGGGGTGTCAAACTCAAGGCCCAGGGGTTGAATCTGGCCTGCAGGGTGCTTAGATCTGGCTCGCGGGGCTGCCCCGGAAACAATGAAGGACCAGTGAAAACGGAGCTTGGGAGGGCTGTTTTCGCTGGCAGAGGGTTGCAGGAGGCCGCCACAGCCAAAAATGGAGCCCAGGAGACCATTTTTGCTGGCAGAGAGCTCGGGCCACAACAGGCGCCCCTGACACGAGTGATGTCAAGCTGGCCACACCCACCATGCCACGCCCATCCAGACCCCCCCCCCAGGTCAAACACAACCCTGATGCAACCTTCAATGAAATTGAATTTGACACCCCTAAACTAGATAATCAGTGAGGTAATAGGAAAAACTGAAATATTTCAGAACATGTAGACCCTGACTCAGTGGTGGCATTCTACCGGTTCGGCCCAGTTGTGCCGAAGATCAGCTGGCAGAGAACCTTTTCGCTCCGAGTCTCTGCAGTTGGGCCCACCTGCCCCTGCTCCAAGGTCCTTTTTAACCTCTCAGCTGTTTGGCGCAGTAGAGCGGATTGCTGTGCTAAACAGCTGAGAGGCACAGTAGCTTAATTTTGACTGTTTTAACGTGTGCGCAAAGCGATCGCATGAGTCGCGCGATTCCCATCCCTTCAGCCACGCCCAACAAGCCACGCCCACAGAAGCAGTGGTGGGAACTTTCGAATCCAAACACTGCACTGACTGACTGACCGAAGGATACAATTCAGAGGACCCCTTCCATAGACTGAAGGAGCATAATCTGCTTTCTTCCTCTAGAATTCTATCAGATAAAAATTCATACAGTGAAAGAGAATTTGATGCCCTCAAAGTGTTTTGGGTTCAACTCCCACCATCCTCAATCGAAGTTGTGACATCCATTAGTGTTCAACAAGGACTACCAGGTGGTCTAATACAAGTGCCTGGACTAAACGATCTGGCAGTTTTGAGTATTGGCATTTCTGCATTTTCAGCTGCAATGTGACTCAAGTACTTTTTTTAGCAAAAACAATCCATAAACATAATGATTCTGGTCCATTAAAATTGTGCCTAGAGATGATGGAAACCACACATAATGGAGTACTTAAAAAAATAAATATCTAAGCATCTTACATAAGAAATTTAATATCAGCTATTATAGTTTTGAGAAGCGATCTGTCCACAAAAATGCTTTTAAACCCCCGCAGAGATCAAATATAAACTGAGGCAGGCCAATCAATCGTGTTACAAGAACGGATTCCAAAATTTATTTCTAAAAATCCACACCATGGCTACAGTGCTTCCTGTGATAGCTGGAGGCTTAAGCCAGCCCTGTGAATTACTGTGCCTAAGAACTATCTCATGCCAATAGAATACTTAGTTTCCTAGACTTAAAATATGTAAATATTCAGGGAAAATATTGCAGAAGTAAGATGTTGTGGGTGCTACTATGTTTCGCCAACAATACGGCCTCCCCCAATAGGAAGTCCCAGCATGTTTTATAGGCATAAAATCAAATTAAGCCCCTCCCCCCAAATTAAGGCCTATATTAAACACGTGAAATGGGGGGGAATGGCGGGGGGGGGCTTGCCGTTAGGAAATACTTTTGTTGCATACCCGGATATGGTGCTGCCTGTGGGGCACTTCCCGAGGCAGTGATAGCGCCCACCCGTCCACGGACAGGAAGGCGAGGTGATGGCAGCGCTGCTTCCCTGGCCAGCAGGTCTGGAGGAGAGCCCGAAGCTGCCTGTCCTTTCCACCCATTGCCCATCCAATCCCCATGCAGCTCCAAATGCGCCGGCAGCTCCAAACACTGCAGCGGCACGGGCATCGGCGCTCACTCGGCGGGACTCAGCCGTCGCCTTGCCTCCCTGTCCACGGATGGGTGGGCGCTATCACTGCCTCGGGCGGCCTCTCCCGGTGGCCCCTTCGGGTTCGGGCTGGAGGGACTTGGGAAGGAAGCCAAGGTCGGGTCAGCCTGGCTCTTTCGCTTGGCAGGCGGGCGCGCACCCGCGGCTCGCTTTCCTGGCTCTGCCCAGCCTGCATGGCTCTGGCACGGCCCTGGCGGGATGAGCGGAGGGCCTGGCGGGGAGGCGCTCGTTGCCTTGGCGAGAGCTCCGCTGCCGGGCAGGAGGGCCCGCCTGTCAGCTGCGCTGGGTGCCCCAGGCGAAGCTCTTCATGCTCTGCCCGGGGCCAGGCAGGGATGGCGGCTTGGTGCTTCTCCTGGGGTGGGCCGATCCTGCGCTGCGGCCCCGGGAGATTCGCCTCCCCACGTGGGGTTGGGCTGCCCTGTTGGGCAGAGGAGGCCTTGTCGTACCGGTAGTAGGGTGTCGTTTTTAAAAGAATTGGCTTTGCCTTCGAAGGTGAAGGGAAGGCGGCAACAGGAGTGCCTGAAGCCGAGTGTCTCCGCTGGGCTCCAATTGCAGGGAGGAGCCCTGGCTGGCCGCGTTTGGCTGTGCCAAATGCCGCGGCGTTGCTCTAAACGCCGTGGCAGCACAGGGAGAAGGGAAAGCAACAGTGGCGGAAGGTCTCCCGATACGAAGTGCCCCACCAACACCGAGGTCAACATCCAAGCCGTCGCTGCCTGCCTGCCTGAGGATGCAAGGGGGGAATTAAGTCACCCCGAAAAGACGGCCTAGCTGTTTTTTCAGGGGTCAAAAAAAAAAAAAGGCCCGGCCTTATTTTGTGAGAAACACGGTATTTTTTTTTTTTTTTTTTAAAAAACACACTTATATTTAATGATACTAATTAGATGTATAGAATGAAAGGTTGGTTGTAGCGGTTAGGGCATCAGGCTAGAAATCAGAAGACCGTGAATTCTAGTCCCATGAATTAGGCACAGCTGAGTGACTTTGGGCCAGCCACTCTCTCTCAAACCCAGGAAGGAGGCAATGGCAAATTACTTCTGAAAAATCTTGCCGAAAAATCTTGCCAAAAAATCTGACTTCTGTGCTGGAGGGGTTTTACTGACATCCCACCTAAAATTCCAATGCAACTGCCTAATTCCTCCTCAAGATTTTTCCCCACAGTCCGCAGATGGTAGCAGATCCACCCACCCATTCTGCTTTGCCTGCATTTTCTGCCGGCAAACTATTTATAATGGTGCTTCAAATATTGATAACTCCAGGTGGCTGTGCTACTAATATGGGAAGTATGTTTTTTTTACTCTTGCATTAAGCAGCCTTGAGGCAAATAGAGCATTTTTTCCCTCAAGTGGAGATATTTTTTTCCCCTTTTCCCAAGAAAACGAAGCCTCTGGCTAATCTTGGTGGAACTCCGAAATGTTAAATAGGGATGGCCTGGATTAGTACATGGACATGCCAGGAAATGCCAGGACTGCAGAGTAAATTGATAAATCACCACCATCACCGTGTGTGTGTGTGTGTGCGCGCTCTAACACACCACTAAGAGCAGTGGTGGGATTCCACATTTCCCCCCCTACCGGTTCTATAAGAGTGTGCTTTGTGTGCCTAATGCATGCAGCATTCAAAAATTGCCTTCTTTGTCAGTGCTAGTGAGTTGAGCTGTTTTTAAGCTCAGCTGAGGCATGGCAATGCGCTCTGCCGTGCGAATCAGCTGAGGTAAAAAGCAAGGGAATATAGAACAGGAAAGAGCAGGTGGGGCCAGCCAGAGGTGGTATTTGCAGGTTCTCCGAACTACTAAAAATTTCCACTACCGGTATGCCAGAACCGTTCTGAACGGGCTGAATACCACCTCTGACTAAGAGGTACTTTTTGGTCTTCTTAAATTTCCTACCTGTACGCAGACAAATTACAGTGTTACACTGATTTAGAGTGGAGCTTTAACTTATTGGTGGCTAGCACATTGTCTTGAATCATCTGACAGTTTGGCCAGCAGATGGGCAGTGAAGATATCTGATGGCAGGTGTTGGTTAGGTGTAAATCAAAATTATTCAGCCTTTCATCCTTCCTCCTGTTTCTCTGCTTTTGCCACATCGTTCTCTGGCTTGCTACTGAGTAGGCTGCCAAATTGAACAGACATCATACTTAAAAGTATGAACAGCTCACTTTTGGAGGCCAAAAAGGCATAGAACTTTGATTCCTGGTTTACAGTCCTGGGTTGTTTCCCTAAACGTAGAAACAAACCTTAATTTTGTAGTTAAAATTACACGCTTTAGAGATATGACTGGATGATTGAAGACTGCAGGGAATAGGAAAACAACATAATAGGCTCATATTTGTAATCGTTGTAGTGCTCTGGGGACACATGGTCCCTTTTTGCCACCTTCTGACAAGCAAAGTCAATGCGGTAGTCAGATTCACTTAATTTTGGAAATTTGGGCTTAATTACAGTTCTACAACGAGGACTACCTGCACATTCTGGAATTTAAGGGACTTAGAAGTCTTAGGGATCCTGTCTTCTCTAATGTCAACCCCTAACAAAAATACTACCCATGTTTTAACAAAAATACTACCCGTGTTTTCTGAAAAATAAGACCAGGTCTTTTGGGCCCAAAATAAGCACTAGGGCTTATTTTCAAGGGGTGTATTAGGTTTTTCCATGTATGGGAGGCCCGCTTATTCTACTTGCTCATGGCAGGACAGGAGGTCACACAATGCACCAGTGCTGCCACCGCAAAGTGTGGGGAGTGGATGGAGCTACCCCATACCGGCTTACCCAGGGCCCCCGCAGCCAGGCCATCCACACCCCGACACCTGCCTTGCCTTGCAGGCACAGCGCCAACATGCCACTCAGCCTCCTCTTTGAGCAAGCGGAAGTGGGCTGGCGGCCACATAGGCTCCTGCTGCACAGGGCTGCTGCCACTATGAGGCAGGTGTCAGGGTGTGGATGGCCCATGTTCTGACCCAACCTCACGAACCCCACTCAACAGCCTACTCGTAAGGAGAAACCCCTTTTTATTTAGAAAGGCAGGAATTCACAGCATTCACTGACAAAGCTCCAGGTCATACATCCGTAGGTCATTCACAAGCCGTAACAGTCCCTGAGTTCCCCACAGGGATCCTCAATTAGCACTTCAATCCCAACACGAAGAGACCACTGGAGGAAACTCTTCTGGAGCATGAATGATGTCTCCGACACCCATTCCCCCCCCCCGCCCTTATAACCCAGGCAGGGAGGGGCTTGTTAACGTTTCCTTTTTTTTCCTGGACAGGTGGCGCTCAGTCCTGCATTGCTCTCCTCTCTGAACTTCTCTGCACATACGCGCATCTGGGACAGGGCCCAGCTGTTCCCACCCCCTCATTAATCTCAGGCTCCGAAAACAGCTGTCCCTCTGCCTGAACATGAGTAGATGGGCCCTGCTCTGCATCTGGCTCTGAGACCTCCTGCTCCTCAGAGCCGTCCGCCGGCTACGATGGTAACCCAGGCACCCCCTCCATCTCTGACTCATCTGACTTGACTGTCATCTCTGCTGTCGGTCGATGAACCACAATAGCCTGGCTGCCAGGCCCCTGAAGTAAGCCAGTGCAAGAAGTAAGCCAGTGCAAGGCAGTCCCACCAGCCTCCCACACCTCACCTCGACCGGTTCTTAAGTAGGGCTTATTGGGGGGGGGGGGGTAGGGATTATCTTAGGTGCATGCATAAAAACATGTTAGGGCTTATTTTCAGGATAGGACTTATTTTGGGGGGGAACAGAATACTATGGACTACTGCTATGGTATCCATTACGATGATTTTACGGTTTGGATTTGTCTTCCAAAAATCTTGGTTTCAGGCCCTTCTATAGTTACTGCAATTTCCCAGCTATCCAGGTCTCAAATATCAGCTAATGAGCTCTTTCAATCTAAAACGAGCAGCACTTTGGATTGGAGCAGAGGAATTACTGGCTTTTTAGCTTTATTAAAGTCTTAGGAGGAGCTTAGCTGAGTGCTGGGAGGAAAGTCAGTTCGGGTTGAGTGGACAGTTAACCAAGCCGGCATTCCATGCACTGAGCTCTCCAAGGTCCTGATTATCTTTGCTGGCCTGCCTCATCCATTCGCTGTATTTATTATCCTCAGCAAATTTCCTTGACGTCCTAAGTACACATTTTATTTATTTTATTTTTATTTATTTATTTTTGTCAATTGCTTACAAGATAATAGGTATAAGTAAAAACATAGTTAGCAATATGTGGATACATATAAGAAAAATAAAAAAAATTAAAGAAACAATAGGACAGGGACGGTTGGCACGTTGGTGTGCTTAGGCACGTCCCCTACAGACCTCTTAGGAAAGGGGTGAGGTCAATAGTAGACAGTCTAAGGTTAAAGTTTTTGGGGTTTGGGGAAGAAACCACAGAGTCAGGATAGAGTATTCCAGACATTGACCATTCTGTTGCTGAAGTCGTATTTCCTGCAATCAAGTTTGGTGCGATTAACCTTGAGTTTGTATCTATTGTTTGCTCTTGTGTTGTTATGGTTGAAGCCACATGCAAAGCCATTCACAAAGCAAGCATGAAACATACAATAACTAAGGTTGCAGAAACTCAAATTATAGTGAAAATGGGTTATATTGATAGAACTTGCATTTCCAAAATATTTTAAATAATTTATTTATATCTTGTGATATGTTTATACCACACTTGTGATATTATATGACATTTTCCAATAAATAATATTCTATTCTATTCTATTCTATTCTATTCTATTCTATTCTATTCTATTCTATTCTATTCTATTCTACCCTATCTTACATCTATGTTCCACCTATTGCTCAGAAGTTCAAGATAGTTTACATATTCCTATATTTTATCCTCACAAAAATTGTGCAAGGTAGATTGAACTAGGATACATTGGCCTACAATCACAGTGAATTTTTGTAGTTAGCTTGAACCTGGAGCATCTCAGTTCTGGTTCAACACACCTTTACCCTATATCATATCAACTGTACTAATTCTCGAGGAAGCACTTCCCAGAAAGCTGCAAGTTTAATTTTGTCTGGTCTGTAGATATATCTTTTTCTTATTTAATTTGTATTTTTCCAGAAAAACAGGAACTCCAAGCTTCTACAATCAGGATGTCAGAAATGTAGCAAATACTACAAAATGGGATTGGGATACTGGGAAAGGAGGGTGTTTAAACAGAAAAGCAATGGGAAAATGCTAGAGAATCTTCTCCCTAACGTTATTCCCCCACTATGACAGGGTCCGCTTGGGAAAATGCCAACAAATAATTCCGTGAAATAAATTTTTACTTCTGTAACATAAATCTGTAAGTATTTATCAATTATTAACACTAGCTGCATGAAGAAAGCAATGGAGAAGCAATGAAATTGGTTGACCTTACCTGTTCTCGGTCCAATCTCTTTTTAACTTTAATCAGTCCCAAGCCAGGATCAATTGAAAATTCATTGTTTTGATCTCCGCTGATAATGGAGAAAGAAATCTGCCCATTGGGAGAACTGTCCACATCTTCGGCTATCAACTTTGGAAAAACGAGGAATTATAAATAAATGGGAGAATGATGACAGTGAATGGATAAATTCCACTGTATATGAAATCATCACAAATGTATATATGGTTAAATGCTATTATATGATACACTTAAAACACATCAAATTGGCATTTATGATTTATCGACGGAACCGTTTAAAACAGGCAGGATATAACTATGTACTTTTCCCTTGCAATGTACCAGGAGAACTACTTTGACCAATCAGTGTCTCACCCAAATAAAGTTCCATGATTAACTGCAGACTAGACCAGAAATGTCTAAATCGGAAGGAAACCCCCCCCGATTGGGGAGTTATTCTCAAGTTTGGGAAATTAATTCAACCATCGTCCTATAATATGAAAACGTGCTTCATACATCCATGCCTTGCTTTATCATGATTTATAATTGGCTTGATTATGTAAGCACAGCATGCTGCAGCAAACTAAACAAACTATATTATGGTTTAGCATAGTAATGAATTGGGTTGATGTAATCTGCATTTTAACAAAACTTTAAAAAATATATATTGTTCCTGTAAACATTTCCTGAATACACATTTAATTTTAAATTTGCCAGTCAAGAAATTTCTCTCCCAACTTATCCATCTACTCACCTACCTACCTAACCTTCTTTCTTTCTTTCTTTTCTTTCTTTCTTTTCTTTCTTTCTTTCTTTCTTTCTTTCTTTCTTTCTTTCTTTCTTTCTTTCTTTCTTTCTTTCTTTCTTTCTTTCTTTCTTTTTCTTTCTTTCTTTCTTTCTTTCTTTCTTTCCTTCTTTCTTTCTTTTTCTTTCTTTCTTTCTTTCCTTTCTTTCTCTACCTACTTACCTACCTACCTACCTACCTACCTACCATCTATCTCCATCCATCCATCCATCCATCTTTATCTAGTTAGCTAGCCAGATAGTTAGCTATCTTTCTAGCTCTGCATTAGGCTGTACTAGACCATAATGAAGCCCTAGATTTTGTTCACATTTCTGCTGTGTTATCTGCATAATCCTTTCCTAGACTTACAGCATTTTGAAAGGTATCAATATCTATTATCACTAAGAAAGTGCATCTTGTATTCACTTATAATTACCCATTTATTCTGGTGATATGGGCAGAAAAACTCAGAACTCACCATTACTAATGAGTCACCAACTGATGCGTCTTCACTGATGACTGCACTATAGACATCTTGGCTAAATCTTGGTGGGTTATCATTCACGTCTGTCACATTTATATTCACTGTTGTGACAGCGCTCAGAGCTGGGCTGCCCCCATCTTTAGCTTCAATGACCAGGAAGAAGTCCTTACACATTTCATAGTCCAAAGCTTCAATTACAGATATGGACCCTTGGAGACAGAAGACAAGAATAGGGACATCATATGCATTCCTAAAGTCATAAACTTTATAAGCAACCTCAGTGACTGTAGAAAAACACAAAGCAAGCAATGACAACCCAGATTATACAGTATAGTAAAGCCACTTCTGACATACTTTTCATGTTGGAAGGAGCCAAGCAGGTCAGAAGGTAAGAAAGGATCTGTATCAATGCAAAAGTCACTGCATTCCTTTTATTAAAGCAGAGAAATATTTGAATTGGAAATTCAATTATCACAGAAGCATAATTCAATAACATCCATATGGCATTTGATCCATATGTTTTCAATGTAAGATTAAACAAATAATTATGAAATTCTGTAGTGTTCTCAGAGTTTGGTTGTTTTCTTGCAGATGTTTCATTACCAAACTAGGCTAACATCATCAGTGTTAGTAGGATGTGGGGTTGGCTCTCGCTTTATAGACTAATGGTTTGTCCTGTCACTGTTGGTCGGAGTAGTCTTGATGGTTCCTTGATAGACTGTTGTTTACTCTTAGATTGCTTGTCTGAATTGGTAACTCCTTAATTGGGGTATTGTTTGTTTCTTGATAGTTGATCTAAAGTTGGTCTTGGTGTTAGACTCTATTCATCTGGGTGCTGATTGGCTTGATTTCAGACTGTTGGCCGAAAGTCTTATTTCTCTCCATTTGCCCTGGGAAACTTAGTTTATCTTTTTGTTTCCTTTTTGATTATCTCTTTGAATGCTATGTAGATGTTGTTTATCTCTGTGTGCCTATTGACGGCTGATCTGTCTGACTACCAAGCTTCCAGGAATTCTCATCATTTTTTTGACCTGGCTTGGACTACGATGCTCACAGTTTCCCAGTTGAAATTATGGATAAGTCTGTCCATATTTATTTTATTTATTTATGTATTTATTTTATTTATTTGATTTGCCAATTGTTTACAAGATAATAAGTATAAGTGTATACATAGTTGTGAATACATGAAATGGGTACATATAAGAAAAATAAAAGAATAAGAGAAACAATAGGACAGGGACGGTAGGCACGTTGGTGCGCTTATGCACGCCCCCTACAGACCTCTTAGGAAAGGGGTGAGGTCAATAGTAGACAGTCTAAGGTTAAAGTTTTTGGGGTTTGGGGAAGAGACTACAGAGTCGGGTAGAGTATTCCAGACATTGACCACTCTATTGCTGAAGTCGTATTTCCTGCAATCAAGTTTGGTGCGGTTTACTTTGAGTTTGTATCTATTGTGTGCTCTTGTGTTGTTATGGTTGAAGCTGAAGTATTCATTGACAGGTAGGACATTGCAATGTATGATTTTATATACCATGCTTAAGTCAGACCGAAGACGGCGTAATTCAAGGTTTTCTAGTTCTAGAATTTCAAGTCTGGTGGCATAAGGTATTCTACAACGAGTAGAAGAGTGGAGAACTCTTCTTGTGAAATATATTCTTCTTGTGAAACTCTTCTTGTGAAATATATGTTGTGAACACTCTCTCACCTGACATTTTTTTTTTTAAAAAAACAACAACATTATTTTAATTGAAAATTAAAAACTGGAAGTTGACATACGGCAAAGTACAAGTCTCTAGCTTCAACTTTACTTCCAAGATGTATACTTGTGCTGGAAGTTAAAACCCACCCCTCTCCTAGAAAAAATGAAATATTTTAGGATATATTAAAAAGGCAGAATATTTCCCCTAAAAGAGAAGAAGAAACTCAGAGAGGTAGAAACCAGGCCCCCATCTTTGTTAATGGGCCATTAAGGCCTGGGGCAGTCTATTCTACATAACAAAGATCTACCTCCTTCAGCAGAGCCATTCAATTGCCCTTCATTGCACCACCCACCAAGCTTCAACCAAACTTAGCACACAAACAACCTACAAAGCTAGCTATGACCTCTGACAGCAACCAATCAGAATACTCTTCCTGTGCCCTGGGAAGTTCGAAGCCAGAGAGGGTATAAAACCCAGGGACCCTCAGCATCTCTTCCCTTTTTCTTCACCCAAGAGCTCCAAGGCGTGTGATCCTGTCCACCATTAAACCATCTTTCCAAACAACCTCCATGTTTCCAGTGTCTTTTTCCCCACTTGGAACTGAACCAAGAAAGAGGGCATTTCTTCCAACACTTGAGAAATAAAAATGACTGCTTTCCAAAACTCTAATATATTTTTAGGAGAGGGCATTTTTTTTTAAAAAAAGACAAAGATAAGCTGAGCTGGCAGACAGTATCTTTGGGGAGCTAAGCGGTTTGGAATAGAATAATCTCAATACAGTAGTAGTGTATTTCTGGTGTGTGGTTAGTTTGCGAACCGGCTACTCCTTTCGAAGCAGACATTTGGTGAGAGCATCACCTTCCAAATATGTTCCCAAAAGTGATAGATTAATTTAAAAAATCAGAAAGGCCTCCAAAGCCTATCTAGTCCAGCCATCCACTATCTCCTATCTTCTTATCAACCACTGAAGGTTGGCCTTGATTTTAGACTGTTGAGCAAAATTCCTATTTTTCTCCAATCATTTTGCCCTGTGAAACTTAGGTGCCTTTCTTTTCAACTTCAGGGGAAGATATACTGTACATTTGCCGGCATGGACAAGCATTGGCATAAAACATCCATCACTACTAGGTTGGGGGATAAGATTTTTTTTTTTAAATAACAATAATAAATTCATCAGATATTCTACATAATTACAGGATTGCTTTGAGTGTTTAGTGCCTACTACTGATTTGTTGAGAGGGAAGCTGTTATTCATTAACACATAATAAATACCTCATTGGTAATTAAATGTCACTATTTTTAATTGATTTACCTTCTTGCCTTCCTTTGAAATAGAGCTTTAACTATTGCTTTTGTTCCAATACCAAGGAGACCTAATATGCTAACACCACTCCAGCTCTCTCAAATATTAAAACTTTAAAGTGCCCTTGAGTGGTATCTCTAAATCTCTATTGACTAAAAAAAAGAGAGAGAGAGAGATTTCAGGATCTGGCGGGGAAAAAAAGGGAGTAGGAAAACAAAACAAAGGAAGCAAACACACACAAAAATACTGCACAGAAGCTTGAATGAAGATTAACTCAATGAACCTATTTCTCCTTTTCATTGATAGCAATGGAAAAATTTAGAAGAGACTTTTTTGTGGTTATTGTTCAGTTGACTTGATGTCCGTGAGAAAAAGCCCTTGCAAAAATAGAAATGATGTATGAATCTAAAGGGAACGAAAGACCGAAATTATAGGTAGTCCTCGACTTACGATCACAGTTGGGCCCAAAATTTCTGTTGCAGTTTTTAAATGTCAGACCTCAAGGACGAATGTTTTGCAGGAAGCAAAGTAGTTCAATTAGATTCCGAGTCCTTCCTTTGCAGCTCTGGGAACTCTCGTCGGTTTTTTTATGGTACTTCGGGTTGGTTTCTGTTATCATTAATCATTGGATGCTTCTGTTTTTTTGGCAGCCTTCTACAGCACTGAAAGGTGTGCTCTTATCTTGAGGAACTGTTTATAATTAGTCTGGCTGGGAATGCAAGTAAGTCCCAGCGTTGCGTAAAAATAAGGTTTTACTTTTAAAATCAGTTTGTGTTTCATTAAGTTTGACGAAGCTTGGGTCAGAACAGTTTGCTTGTTTTCCAGCAAACATTACATAATCCTAACTAGGATGCTACCTAGTTAGGGTAACGAAATGTTTTCAAGAAAACAAGCAAGGTCAGGGAGCACCAAGGACCCCCTCATTTCAACCCTGAGCTACAAATTTATTGACAATGGAAGTTCTTCAGGATTTTTGTAACATTGTTCTGTTGCTCCTGGATTGAAGCATAAATTAGTAACAATGGAACCCAAGTTAAATATAAGCAGTGATGTGTGTGGGGCAAATAACAACAAAGACAACAACAACACACTCTGTTATTTCTTACCCAACTATAAAATGAAAGGATTATTTTTAAACCTGCTTGATAAGCCTTCTCCTTATTTTGGTTAACGTACCTGTTTTAGAATCGATGTGGAATTTTCCTTTTTCGTTACCCGATCTGATGAGGTAGGTGATCTCTGCATTTGTACCAATGTCTTTGCTGGTCGCAAACACGAAAAGTATCTCGGTGTCTGGGAAGGTGTCCTCGGGCACCTCAACCAGGTAATCTCTCCTCTCAAAGATAGGGGGGTTATCATTAATGTCCAGGACAGTAATTGTAACGGTGGCAAACGAGGACAGAGTCTGCACAATGCCCTGGTCAGACGCTTTAATGGTGACGTTATAGGAAGACTGAAGTTCCCGGTCCAGAGGATGCTCCAAAATGATGATGCCCGAGGACATGTCCACAGAGAAGAAACCTTCTGAAGAATCGGCCAGGGAATACACAATCTTTCTGTTCACCCCTGAAGAAAAGAGAAGAGGAAGAGAACAGCCACTCTTCTTAGTTATGTGAGGCAGAAAAGACCAAGATACCAACATAGCACAACCAGAGGTGGTATTCAGCAGGTTCTCACCGGTTCTGGAGAACCGGTAGCGGACATTTTGAGTAGTTTGGAGAACCGGCAAACACCACCTCTGACTGGCCCCACCTCCATCTATTCTCTGCCTCCCGAGTCCCAGCTGATTGGCTGGGTCTTCTTTTGTTGCCCTGCACAGGAGAACAGAACTGGAAAGCAGGTGTAGTGGGGTGGGGAGAGAGTGGGGATTTTGTAGTAACCTTCCCCCAGGAGTGGGGAGGGAATGGGATTTTGGAGTATCCTTCCTCTGCCCTGCCCACCAAGCCACACCACGCCCACCAAGCCATGCCCACAGAACTTGTAGTAAAATTTTTTGAATCCCACCACTGGGCCCAACACTTTAACTATGCATAGTTCAGTGTTATCAGCAGCGGAACCATGAGATACAGATAGTCCTCGACTTACGACCACAATTGAGCCCCAAATTTCTTTTGCCAAGGGAGACATTTGTTAAGTGAACTTTGCTTCCATTTTAACGACCTGTCTTGCCCCAGTTGTTAAGTGAATTGCTGCAGTTCTTAAGTTAGCAACACGCTTGTTAAGGGGATCTGCTTTCTCCCACTGACTTTTGTCAGCAAGTGGCAAAAGGGGATTGCAAGACTCTGGGACACTGTAAGCGTCATAAATAAGAGTCAGTCACCAGGCACCTGCATCTTGATCACGGGACAGTGGGGATGCTGTAATGCACGGCCATAAGTCACTTTTTTCAGTGCTGTTGTAACTTCGGACAGTCACTAAATGAACTATTGTAAGTCGGGGATCCCTTTTCCTTCCTTTGTCAGCATTCCAAGTACATCTAGCACATCTGGGGGAAAACCGAAATCTGAATTCCTGCATTTCCCTCCCCCCTCCACACTAAAACTCACACCCTGCCTCATTTAGGGACTCTCAATCACATTGCCTAATCAATCTCCTGTCTCAACTGTCACCAAATTCCAGTCACTCCCCACTTCCAGGTGCCAGCAGCTTCCTTGACCACAGGCGAAAGAATGTCGTTGTGGCTATACCCCCTTCACTACTCTCCCGTTCCCACAGCTTGCCCATCCCCCGCTGTGGCAGCCCGGAATCTGTCTCAAGATGGATCCAGGGCTGACATCCTTTTCCATTTGTCAACCCTGAAGTTGGCCTCACCGAGGCCATTTTTCAGGCTTCAGTGTTGCCACACTGGAGCTGACGGATAAGGAGGAGGGAATAGAGATAGCTGGGGTTTTGTAACCAAAACAAAATAGTTTCTCCTGGGAACCAAGGACATTCCAACAGCTGGCTGGAGAGAGGAGGAGGAGGAGGAGGAGAAGGAGGAGGAGGAGGAGAGATGTAACTAGGCAACCAACTAGCACCTAGATTGGACCATGTGACTTATTGTTTGGGGAAAAGGAAAACGTTTACTTTTTAATTAGGTGAAAACCGCGGGAACTCTCCGAATCGGTTTTCAACAGTCTGTGCCAATACGACATCTCCAAATAAAACTGTTCTTTGAGGAATCTACTTGTCTCGGAGTTCTGTTTGCTGTGGGTGTATTACTTGGAACACTGACACCATTTCTTTCTAGCTCAACCCAACCACCATTAGCTGCTCTTTGGAATTGCCATGGTTTCAAAGACAGTTGTCCCTGGTAATTGTCCTGAAAAACAGTCTGCGATCATCTGATCCAGGTCCAGTGTGTTGGAATTGCATCCAATTCTAACCCATAGCTGTGGGAATGGAAGTACCACAATGCCAGCAGACTGTCACGTTGGGAAAGGCTGGAGCAGAGCAGCAACAAGTAGACTCCGTAGGCAAATGCCTCTTACGTGGGTGAGACCGGGAATTTCTATTTCTTCTTATTTTGGGGAAGGGAGAGGAGCTCAGTTTGTCTCTCTTCCAAAAAAAGACAAGCATTATCACGACACTATTTTAAACCTTCTACAGCAGGGGTGTCAAACTCGCTTTCATTGAAGGCCACATCAGGGTTGTATTTGACCTCAGAGGTCCGGGGTGGGCATGGCCAGAGTGGGTATGGCCAGTTTGACATCCCTTGGGTCAGCCTGTGGTAGCCCAAGCGCTCCCGAGCTCTGTTTTCGGCTTTGATGGCCTCCTGCAACCTTCTGCCAACACAAATGGAGCTTGGGAGGGCCGTGCACGGCCCTCATGATCTCCATTTTTGGCTGGGATGGCATCCCGCAACCCTCTGCCAGCTAAAACAGAGCTCGGGAGGGTCGCACGCATCCTTCCCGAGCTCCATTTTCGCTGGCAGAGGCAATGTGGCAGTGGTGCATTTCAAACATTTTTACCACCGGTTTGGTGGGTGCACTTTGCAGCGCGCACACACACACTTTGCATGTGTGCGCCAAACATGCACTTTGCGCAGGTGCAGTGGCTTTCCGACTCACCTCCTGCAATCCTGCGCTCTCCCCTGTCGCTTCGGCAGCTGCTGCATGGCAATCTGCTGTGCCGCGCCAAGTGGTTGCACTTCAAAAGCGGGGAATAAAGGTTAGTATGGGAGGCCGGGCGGGCAGGCCCAACAGCAGAGCGTTGGCGAGAATCGGTTTGGTCTCTGCTGCTCATCGGTGCTACCGGCTCAGTAGAACTGGGCTGAACCGGTAGAATACCACCACTGCACCGTGGGCCAGTCCTTTGCTGTTTCCTGGGTGGCAGTGTGGGCCAGATCTAAGCATCCTGCAGACTAGGTCCTGCCCGTGGGCCTTGAGTTTGACACCCTTGTTCTACAGAATAATGGAGAGCACAATGGCTTAGAGGTAAAAATGCTGAGCTTATCAGCTGAAAGACAGGGTTAGAGACCCAAGCGCCGCATGACTGATGAGCTCCCGTTATTTGCTCCAGCTCCTGCCCACCTAGCAATTTGAAAGCATGCAAATGCAAGTAGATTAATAGGTGCCACTTAGGTGGGAAGGTAACAGCAGTCCGTGCACCTTGGCATATAGTCATGCTTAATTACATAAGCATCTACAGGTGAGGCTGGGTCCCTTGGCTAAGAAATGGACATGAGCCCCTAGAGTTGGACACAACTGGATAGGGGAAAGCTTTACCTTTACAGAACGATAAGGAACCTTTCCACTAATTTTCAGGAAAAGTAACTACAGAATATTTAAAAGGAGATAGATTCAGAGGTCATGTGTGAACTGCTGGGTTATTCATCCCCCCCAGGGAAATATCTGCTGACTAAGAGAGCCAACTTGAACCAACTTCAGAATGACAGAGATCTGTATGCTAAAAGTGAAATCAGGGCACCACTTTTTACGATGCAGCAAGGGATTGCTTTCAGCCTAATTGAACACAAATGCAAAAACTAAGTTCTGCACATTTCCATTTTGTTGTTGCCTTAACTTAACAACTTAGCAGGGAAACAAACAAAGAACACAACAGTTTTTCAAAGTCAGCATTCCCTTTCCTTTGAAGCCAACAGAAATAGGAAGACATTTGTTTTCGAGCCAGAATTATTTACCTGACATCAATCACTTACGAACACAAACTACACATCCTGCTTCTAGTTATACTTCATTGATTCAAGATTGGGTGACATTACTTTAGTGGTACTTGAAAGATAAAGCTTCCTTTAAGCTTCTGATGATTTCATGGCTGCCCATATATTTTAGCATCAGTACAAAAACGATTCCCCAATGCTTTCTTCTGGGAATTATTTTTAACTTTCCATTTCACCTTGGAATTTCCTGGGAGTCTTTCACTCACACGCTAATCGAGAAGGGTTACCACATAAAACATGCAACAATGCAGGCAGCCATTAGATGGCAACGAAGAGAATCACTATTATTTTTATACGTTTGCTGCCATCTAGTGGTCATACAGATTTTGCAGTGAAAACTCAGAAGATTAAACCTCTAAACCTAACCAACTTTACCAGCTCAGTCAAGATCAAATAGCTTCAGACATCAAACTGGGCAATTCTTTTTTTGTAATGACAGAAATGTTATTGTGTAAAACCAATTAACATGGATTGGAACGTAACATACATTTATTTTCCGCTCTACATGTCAAGAGCACAATTGCTTAGAAAGGCCTGGGGAAGGATGCCCTGTTGTCTAGGCATATTCATAAAATGCAATCATAAGAACAATATATGAACACTTGTTTAAATTATATTACCAAAGATTAGATGACACTCTACAAGGAACAGGGATATTTAAAAAAAATAACCATTTTTGATTTATCCAAAGGTGATGACATGAAACCTTGAAAAAGTCATTAGGAAGAAATGGTACTTCAATTATAATTTAAAATCTACATGTCGATACACACAGGATTTATCCCCTAACATTATACAGTTATTAAACGTAAGTAGTATTTAAATTATGATTTTATTATATGCCTACTTGATTCATTGGCATTTTAAAGTCTTTACAGATTCAAGCCATATCATGAATAGGTTGCTCATCCATCATTACTATTATTTATTCCTATTGCATGAATTACCCTGACCACAATGTCAGGTAAGTTATTGATGAATTACATAAAACAGAATAACAAATAGCTACAATTATTATTTATAAGTGAGCATTTATAAAATTTTATTTATTCTTCTAGTTTTACTCTAAGGAGAAAATGCTATTTTTATTCTTTTATGAAAATGAATAAACAAACTAGGACTTTTGTTTTTCATTAATTGCAAATTTCCATTTCTTGATTAAGAGAAGTGGAAGAAACCACAATTAAGAATCCTTACTGAAGTCAAAATTGATCCATAAGGATCCATATGAAATCAGCCTGTCTTAAATCCATCACCTTTATTTATAGTGTCCTAACACTTTAAATTCAGGTTAGGCCAGGACTAACCACATTCTCTCCCTAAATATGTGCACAGACAAAGGAGAGTTAGAAGAGATCTAGCTGGTATCTAAATGGCTTCAGGAATCATGAATTCTCCAGTTACTGATAGATGCCCAACTAATCTAACTGGCTAAATTCCTAATTTTATAAGGCTTGGTTATAATCGATCAAATTCAGCGCTCTAAAACTGAACCCAAAAACCTACTGTCAAACAAAGAAGAGGAAGGTCAACTTATTTTCCAAACCAGCAGAAGGCAAGACAAGAAACAATGGATGGAAACTAATCAAAGAGATATATTGGATTGATTGAAACGATTATATAAGTCTGAATGATTATCTTGAATATCTTGAACCAAGATGATTATGGGACTGGAGGCTAAAACCTACGACGAACGGTTGCAGGAACTGGGCATGGCTAGTCTAGTGAAGAGAAGGACCAGGGGAGACATGATAGCAGTGTTCCAGTATTTGAGGGGCTGTCACAGAGAGGAGGGTGGTCAACTTATTTTCCAACGCACCCAAAGGCCAGAGAAGGAATAATGGATGGAAGCTAATCAAGGAGAGATTCAACCTAGATAGAAGTAAGGATAAATTTTCTGACAGTGAGAACAATCAATGGAACAGCTTGCCTTTGGACGTTATGGGAGCTTCATCACTGGAGGCTTTCAAGAAGAGACCAGACTGCCACCTGTCAGAGATAGTGTAGTAGAGTCTGTTTGGGCGGTGGGTTAGACTAGATGACCTACAAAGTCCCTTCCAACTCTGTTAATCTGTATCTGAAGTCAAATGCATCAGTTTTGGACTTGTGTTAATAGTGAGACTAAAAAACCCCCATGATTTCTTCAATTAAAACCGAACTATAAACTGTTCATAGTATTCGGGGCTTGATAGGCTTGGAAACATCCTCGGAGCAAGCATAAAACAAAATTGTGCAGAGAGTAACTGCCCCCCTGCCCTCATTCTGGTCCCCTCCTATGGTCTTCCTGTGAAAATATACTTTTAAACCAGGTATCACTGTGCAAATGGCATGTTCTCAAAAGATGACCAAGCATGGAGAGAGGCTCGCATGTCTTCAGTACAGAAGGATTTAGAGCTGTATTAACAGACTGCTGAATCAAGAGATCTTTCTTTTCATATTCACATATCAATACTGTCATGTTTTATTACTGGCATCCTGTGTTTGCATTTGACCTTAATAGCTAACTACAAGTCAAAAGTTGGGAAATGAAATCTGCGCTATTCATCATTAACTATAAAATCTGCTGGCTCTTTTGTTTCTCTTTCTCCTTGCTCTGCTCTCTTATTTCTGACATTAAGTAGCGACAAAAAGGAAGAATGGCAAATTTATACAGCTCCTGTTTGCCTTCAAATTTTGATCTGCATTTTAAGATTCAAATGCATTATGCAGATTCCAACATTTTTTTAAAATAAATTTTATTGATTTTACAATTAAAACAAACCAACAACACATACATAAATGAAAGAGAGAAAGGGAGAAGAAAATAGATAGAAAAAAATAGAAAACAATTAAAAACATTCTCATCTTCAACAGTTTGTAAGACCTCTTTTTTATCCTTATTTTATGCCATATACACACACCTAATCCTTTCATATATCTGTGTATCACTACTATGGATTTATCCTATCCTCTTTTGCCTTTTAGTATGAAGTCTATCCATTTGTACCAGCAGTTCCAGCTGTTGTAGTATATTGAAGTGTCTTTATTTTTTAATGCCAAAGTTAATTTGTCCATTTCTGCACAACTTTAAATTTTTTGAATGATCATCTCCTCTGATGGAACATGAGGCTGCTTCCAACATTGTGCAAAAGCCAATCTGGCCGCTGTCAAAATGTGTTCCAACATTTTTAGCAGCACTTTCTTCCTAGTATGAGCAGTTAAGAGGTTCTAGAATTCCCACATTTTGTTTTCAAACATCCAAAGACAGATAAGATTCCAAGGTTGAATCCTATTTTTATTTAGGAAAGTTTGTGAATTATGTGGCAAATTTAATGGCAATGAACTTGGGACATCTGGTAATAACTAGACTTTGCAATGGGATGAACTTCTGCATTAATTCAATTCTGCCTAGAGTTTGTCTTTTGGTAACAAAAATCCTCTAGAGACAGGTGAACTGCATTTACCTTACAAAGTTTATAAGATGACCAAACTGCAATCGACTGATATTTTATCTGAGAGGGTACCAAAATCACAGCCAGAGCACACTAATAAAAACTTCCCCTGATGCCTGCCCTGCAACTTGTACAATCGTATTGTTAAGGAAATCAGGAGATTTAGGCAATTCCAATGACTATAAAGATTTATTGCAAGGTTAAGCTCTCTACAAGAATCTGACCAACTAACGGTCAAGGGAAACGAGCGGGAGATAAGAAAGGCATTCAAGGTGGGCTTGACCTAGATCTCTTGTGTCGCACGGACCCGTGACTTATGACACGTTTGACCCCTCCATCATGGCCAGCCTGGTCATCTCTTACCCATATAAGGATGCCAGAAAATGTTGGCAAAAATGTATCTCTTACAACATTTCTATGCCTGGTAAGTTTTGAGTGCAATCCATCTATGAGCTAATTTAGTCCCATGGACTTTCTTCGATTTTGATTCCCCCCCACCCTTCAGTTGTATCTAATTCTTAGAGGCCGCTTGGATGAGTCCTTGCAGCTTATTAGGCAAGATTTTTCGGAAGTGATTTGCCATTGGCTGCTTCCTAGAGCTGAGAGAAAGAGACTGGCCCACCATCACCCAACTGGCTTTGTGCCTAAGGTGAAATTGTAACTCACATTCTTCCAGTTTCTAGTCTGATGCTTCAACCACAAAACCAAATGAAACCTCATTTAAAAAAAAAATCTTTAATTTATTGATATCCCACCATTATTGTTTCTATAAATAACTCAAGGTTTGAACATACACAACATTCCTTCTTCCTATTTTCCTCACAATAATAAACCTGTGAGATGGGTAAGACAGAGAGATAATGACTGGCCCTAAACCATTCAACTTGCTTTCATGCTGAAGTAGGATTACAATGTCTCCTGGTCATTTGCGCAAAATCACCTGCCAGCTTTCATGCTTAAAGCAGAACTAGAACTCACCGTCTCCTGGTGATTGGCCCAAAGTCACCAAGCTGGTTTTCACATGCTCAAGGTGGCACTAGAACTCACAGACTTCTGGTTTCTAGCCTGGTGACTTCACCACTACACCTAACTGGGCTAAGACGCTATTTAACCGACAAACGTGAGCTTTGGATTTGGGGACCAAATCCAGATGTGAGAACTTTAATTTCTTGTGCTACTTATGAATTTAATAATTGTTGTTAAAAGATAATGCATAAATTACAAAGAAAGGCTACCCCTTCCCTTACCAAGTTCTACTTACGCGCTTCTAATCAAGTGTTCCTTTTAGCGTCCTATACTCACCTACGTCAGGGTCATTGGCTTGCACTCGTGTTAGCAAGGCTTTGGTGGCAGTGTTCTCATAGACACAGGCAGTGTAGTGGTCAGAAGAAAACAGTGGAGGATTATCATTGACATCTTCCAATATTAGATGGAGTTTTGATTGACAGAATTTCCCTCCCCCATCAGTTGCCCGGGCGATGAGATTGTAGACAGGGGTCTTTTCACGGTCTAACGGAGCTAACGTTTTGAGCTCCCCTAAAACAAATTCAAGGGCGGGTGGGGAAAAAAAGGAAAACAGGGAAAAATAAGTGGATTGTCATGACAACATCATTATTTTATTACCAACACTACTATTTCTTTTTACAAAGTAATGTGTAAATATGATAATACGCAGTGTACAATTGGAAGTGATGATCCTTTGAAAGCTTTATGCAATGAAATTTTAATTTTTAAAATATGCTGATTAGCGTACATTCAAAATGACAATAAAGCTATTCTATTCTATTCTGTTCTGTTCTATTCCTATTTTATTCCTATTCTATTCTATTCTTATTCTATTCTTATTCCTATTCTATTATCGTATCCTATTCCTATTCCATTCCATCCTATTCCTACTCCTATCCTATCCTATCCTATCCTATCCTATCCTATCCTATCCTATCCTATCCTATCCTATCCTATCCTATCCCTGTTCTATTCCTATTCTATTTCTATTCTTATTCCTATTCCATTAATTTATCTTAAAATTACAATCCAATCTTATCTTAAAATGGCTTGGATCCTCAGCCACTGTGTTGTGTGAACAGGACAGCTTGTTAAGCCAGTGTTTCTCATCTAGGGCAACTTGAAGAGGTGTGGATTCTTATAACCTCTCTGCTCGTCATTAACCAGGGACAAAAAAATAATTCTGCCTAATATTTTATGAGAGAGAATCTGGGAATGTGACTCTTTCTCAATGAATTTGCAGTGGACATACACCAGGGAAGTCTGACCTGCATTCAATACCTAGTCCACTCTCCGGGGGTGTCAAACTCAAGGCCGGGGCCCCAGATTCGGCTTGCAGGGTACTTAGATCTGGCCCACGGGGCTGCCCTGGGAACAGGGAAGGACTGGCCCACGATGCTTCTGCCAGCAAAAACGGGCTCCTGAGCTCCGTTTTCAGCTATCACGGACTCCGGCAACTCTCTGCCAGGGAAAATGGTGCTGAATTTTCAGTGGCAGAGGGTTGCAGGAGGTCGTGGCAGCTGAAAACAGAGCTCGGGAGCCCAGAGCACTCAGGCTCCCCCCAGGCGCCCTTGACACAAGTGAGCTGGCCACACCCTCCATCTCCCCCGAGGTCAAACACAACCCTGATGCGGCCCTCAATGAAATCGAGTCTGACACCCCTGATTTATGACATTATGATTTTTAAGGTCTTACTTTTTTTAAAAAAAAAATCAACGAGGTAAAATGTTCATCGATGCTTGATGTCCTTTAGCAAAATGATGTCTCCCTTACACCCCTCCCTGGATCTCTGAATGCCAAACGATGTGGAGCAACCTTTCCTAATCAGCACATTTCTATCACTGACATAAACCAATTGCTGTTGCTAAATTATTATAACCTCTTCCTTTTCACTGCAACCTCTCCCCCTATCTCCTCCCAAACTGTTAAAAAAAAATGCACAGCATTGATAAGCAGCTTGGAATGGAGGAAAAGTGTAGTGCAAGAGAGGGGCTGAAGTATCAGGAGGCGGAATAGTGGTAGCTGAAGAGATGATTGTGTAGTGGAAGATTAGACACTCAAGAGAACAGTTGGCCACTTCATCACTAAGTAAGTGCCAAGGCACTACGCTCCTGCGAGAAAAATGCTCTCTTCCTTTCAAAGCAACGTTGCAAGCTATATTTCTTCCATTAAACTGAAAGAGACCTCATAGGGAAAAAAAACACCGCATTTTTAATGCACGGCTCTAATGGTTAGGCATACAGACTGGCTCTAAGACTGGAAGTAACACACGGGCTTCACACGGGCAGAAGAATAATAGGAGATAGCGGTTAGTCATGCATTTGGCCACTCACACCAGCAAACAGGTGAGTAACAATGGCCGCTGGCTCATTTCTGGGTTAAGATCCTTAAAACAGATAAAGAAGCTTCATATAGGAAACAGAAGGGGAAGGTTCATCTTAAGAAGCATCTGAGAGCTTTTGCACCGGAGACAAATTCTTTGTGCGTCTAATCATATTTGGCCAAATGAAGTTAAGTGTTCTGATCCCTCCCCTGCCCTCCATTCCATTCCTAAATAGTTTGAGGGGCGTCACACTATTTTCCATAGCTCAAAGGCAAGACAAGAAGCAAGGGATGTAAACTAAACAAGGAGAGAAGCAACCTAGAACTAAGGAGAAATTTCCTAACAGTGGCAAACAATCAACCAGTGGGAATAGCTTGTCTTCAGATGTTTTGGGGGCTCCATCACTGGAGGCTTTCAAGAAGAGATTGGACAGCCATTTGTCTGAAATGGTATAGGGTCTGCTGCTTGAGCAAGGGGTTGGACTGGATGGCCTCCAAGTTCCCTTCCGTTATTTTCTGTTCTGTTCTGTTGGACAAATGCTGGTTTCCTCTGTAAGATCTATTTTTAGAACTACCAAGCAACTTCTAAATGAGTAAAACGTTGGAAGCAGCCAGCAAATTTTGGCAGCAATGTGAAGGAGGTACCTAGGGGCTGAGGGAGAGAAATCGGCAGTAGCTGTAATTTTAACATTAATCAAACAGAGAAATCATCCGTGTAAAAATTCATCATCGTCTTACCACTTTCAGGGTCCAAAAGAAACTTGCCGTTTCCTGAGCCATATAAAGAATAGTGAATTTCACCGTTGGATCCAATGTCTACATCTCGTGCACCCATTTTAAGGATAATTTTGTTGGGAGGGATGTCCTCAGGGAATATTGCCATGTATGTAACCTTGAGATGAAAAAAAAAGAAAAAAGAAAAAAAGAAGAGTTATTCCAATTTAGACTGACAAATGATGGTCAATTTAGAAATCCCAACGTTCTCGTTGGTTTGGAAGTACTGCTCAGCACTGGCGCTCCATTCGTTATCCATTTTTTAGATCATACTGACCCATCTCTAGAAACGTGATACATAATATGATAAAAAATTCTTCTATTAGACTAAAAAGTCTATCATCTGCGGCTCTATAACTGCCTGGTTTGCTTCTGAAACCCAACAGGACGGACACAGACTTCAGAGGATAATTAGGACTGCAGAAAAAACAATTGCTACCAACCTGCCTTCCATCAAGGACCTGTATATTGCACGAGTCAAAAAGAGGGCTGTGAAAATATTTACAGACCTCTCACATCCTGGACATAAACTGTTTCAACTCCTTCCCTCAAAACGACGCTATAGAGCACTGCACATCAGAACAACTAGACACAAGGACAGTTTTCCCCCGAATGCCATCACTCTGCTAAACAAATAACTCCCTCAACACTGTCCAACTATTTACAAAGTCTGCATTACTATCACTATTAACCTTCTCATCATTCCTTATCACCCATCCCCTCCCACTTGTGACTGTATGACTCTAACTTTGTCGCTTGTATCCTTACGATTTATATTGACTGTTTCCTAATATGATTTGATTGCTTTTTGTACCCTATGACTATTATTAAGTGTTGGCCAATAAAGAATTCTATTCTATTCTATTCTATTCTATTCTATTCTATTCTATTCTATTCTATTCTATTCTATTCTATTCTATTCTATTCTATTCTATTCTATTCTATTCTATTCTATTCTATTCTATTCTATTCCATTCCATTCCATTCCATTCCATTCTTCAGTTTTATCTATCTGTTTATCTTATCTAATCTTAATTTCCATCCTGTTGTGGCCTGTTGACCGCTGGCCCCTACAGCAGCTGAATCAGAGGAGGAGGAGATGTAGGAATCAGGGTCAGCATCAGGGCAACCTGGGAATTCTGAGGGGGAAGAGGGAATGGAGCTGGCAGAGAGAGAGAGAGAGAGAGGGAGACAGAGGCGGAGCCTGGGCCGTCTGTCAGCCCTCAGATGGAGAGTCAACAGCCCCCAGGTCTGGAGGTGGCTGATGAGGAAGAAGAGGAACACCTGAGTCCAGTGCCTGACACGCAGCTGTGCAGAAGGCAGAGGAGAGGAGAGCAGTGGAAATCCATGGGCCGGTCCGCGGGACAGAATAGCCACTGCTGCTAGTGAGGCCCCACCCTAGCTCTGGGGATAAAAGGCAGGGGATGGAGATGAATAAATGTGGCAGGCAGCTATTCATCTTCCGGCAGGATGGACTTGTTAGCCTGCGAGGGCTTCTGCCAGCATTCCTAATAAAGGAATCTTTTGAGTTCATGTCAGAGGGCTTGTCGTGTTTGGGGAGCTGGGTCAGAACACAACCATTGAAAAAGTTGCCAACCAACCTGATCACAGACAGGACTGTTGTCATTAACATCCATGACGGTCACTTCCACCGCACTCTGGGTTACGAACAGTCCATCCGTGGCTGTAATGTTCAGCAGGTAGACATCCTGCTCTTCTCGATCCAGAGGTCTCTTGACATACACCTTCCATTCATTCTGAACCAGGCCAAGAGCAAACTTCCCTTTGGGGTTTCCTCCTGTGGCAAAGAAGAAGAGAAAAAGAAAACATGGCTGCAGGCAGGATATGAAGAAGTCCTAAAGGTTTCTCACCAATGATCTCTGCTCGCACCAAAGAGTTAACACTGATCCTTGTTAGTTCTGTGATCTGTCAAGGAATCGAGGGAGCTGTAACAGAGAAATAGGGATGAAGAAAAGAGGAAGTAGTAGTAAAAAAGTATTTTGGGGAAAGGAAGAGTAGGAGAGAAGGTGGTTGAAAATTAAAAATCAGATTTGAAAAACAAAATCCAAGCATTTTAAAGGACGGTCATATTTAAAGCAGGAGGATGGGATGGCATAGCAATTAAAGACCCAGGTTCGAGACCCCAGCGCTGCATGATGGGGTGAGCCCCTGTTACTTGCCTCAGCTCCTGATGATGTTTCCTAGTTGGGTAATGAAATGCCTGCAAAAAAGCAACCAAGCTCAGAGAGCACCGAGGACTGCACAAATATTCTCTTCTATTGAAACTACTGAAGAAGTAAGAACATTGCCTTGGTGGTGCAATGGTTAGAGTCAGGGGTAAGATTCAAATTTTTAACAACCGGTTCTGTGGGCATGGCTTAGGTGGTGGGTGTGGCTTGGTGGTCATGTGACTGGGTGGACATGGCTTGGTGGCCATGTTATTGGCTGGGTGTGGCCAACTCAATATCACTCACATCGAGGCACGCATCTCCTCACATGGCCTCTCGTGACTGTGCGGATGCTGCAACAGTCATAAGTGTGAAAAATGGTCATAAGTCACTTTTTTCAGTGCCACTATAACTTTGAATGGTCACTCCACACAAGCAAAGTACCAGCAAAGGAGGGGAAAAAAACTCCAGAGACGTTCCTGAGACAGGAAGTCTAGTCCTGCCAAGAATGTAATAAGGGTTAACGGAGAGGCAGTTTCAGTAAGCAACACCATAATGTTTCCTTCCTGCCTTCCTTACAGGATTAGGCCAGTAATTTCTTCTAACAACCAGTTCTCCAAACTGCTTAGAATGTTAGCAACCGGCTCTAGCAAATAGGTGCAAACTGGTAGAATCCCACCCCTGGTTAGAGTTCAGTATGCAGTGGTTAGAGTGTAGTACTGCAGGCTACTTCTGCTGACTGCCGGCTGCCTGCAATTTGGCAGTTCAAATCTCACCAGGCTCAAGGTTGACTCAGCCTTCCATCCTGTGGATAAAATGAGGGTCCAAATTGTTCGAAGGCAATAGGCTGACTCTGTAAACCGCTTAGAGAGGGCTGTAAAGCACTGTCAAGCGGTATATAAGTCTTAAGTGCTAGTGCTATTGTTCTCTTCTTGCAGCTTATTTTCCCGATGCTTCTCAAGTTCCTTCAGAGTTTTGAAGAACATTTCTATGACCAGCAAAGACAACAGGCCACCCCATTGACAACCTTACCCTAACCCACTGAGAATAAGCTAGCTAATTATAGTCCGCATCCTCCTGACCTCATCTTGACAACATGTTGAGATGGCTTGCGTTTCTCACCGTGAATCCCAACGGCAACTTTCCATGCAAACGACAACCACGTGAGCCAAGTTGGGAGATGGCATCCTTGTTTTATTCCTCTTAGGGGTAATCAGATTCAAACAGTGAACAATCAATAGGCTTCATGTGGCACAATTCTCTTTCCACTTCAATCTCAAGGGGATGTGCTTCAACCCCCTCATTCCCGGTTACTAGGACAATTTCATTAGCTGTTGATTATGCAATCAAGGGAGTGCAGTGGGATGTGTTAATGGAGGTCTCTTCTCCCTCCCCCTCCTCCCTATACTGCTGGTGTTGTTTCTGTATTCGTTACAATGCTTGTTTGGGGGTGTGTACGTGTGTGAGTTGAGTGCTGATTTCCAGAGCCTGCCAAATGCACAAAGGCACATGATCTTTAAGTAGACCTAACAAGAGGTCGTTTAAAGAGCCATTTCAAGATAAGGCTGGCAATTAAAGTAAATTTATACAAGAGGAAAAAGCCAGCGAGGAAGAGAAAGGATGAAGCTAATCAGCTCGCTATTACCCTAGAAGTGGGACTCTGAACACAGGGACATTACTTTTTCCACATCATTAAATTGCATGGTACAAAATCAAGTCAGAACACTTGTCTTCACCATCTTCTACAAGGGAAATAGAGCTATTTCAAATATCGGTGTATACAAGGAATAAAAAGGAGGGGGTAATGATTTTGATCCATGTTCCTTAATATTCCCAGTGTTTCTTTATGCCTTGACGTTAAAATGCCAGCTTCAACCACAATAATACACGGGCAAACAATCGATACAAACTCAAGGTAAACCGCTTCAAACTCAATTGCAGAAAATATGACTTCAGCAACAGAGTGGTCAATGCTTGGAAGGACTCCGTTGTTACTCCCTCAAACCCTCACAGCTTCAACCTCAAACTGTCTACCGTAGACCTCACCCCATTCCTAAGACGTCCTTAAAGGGGACATGCATAAGTTCACAAGTGTGCCTACTGTCCCTGTCTTACTGTCCCCATTTCTCTGTATTTACTTCCTTTGTTCATGTTTATGTTCGTACCTATACTTGATATCTTGTACATGTTTGACAAGCATAAAATAAAATAAAAGTCTATAGAGATTCTCAATCACTCAGGTCATGATTGTCCAAAAGGTACTTTTTCCAAAAGGCAACTGGATTTTCTTGGGGTGGGGTGTCTATGTTAATTCCCCATGGTCAACTTGCCATGGCCAACTCATTGCGGAACCACCTGTCATGGCCAACTCATTGCGGAACCACTTGCCATGGCCAACTCATTGCGGAACCACTTGCCATGGCCAACTCACTATGGGACAATTTGTTGTGGGACAAGAGTTACACTAATATCAAAGCGATGGTGGAATAGAGTCGTTAGAAAAAGGGATGCAGGAGGAAGGGAAGAATGAAACGTGAAGGTCAAAAATTTGAATCATTTTTTTATTTATTTTAAATAACTGAATTGTTAAATTGTCCTGCGGCAAGTTGTCCCTTTTGGTTTCTTGTTTTTTTTTTCGCTTTTGAAAATGTTTTGCTTTTATAGAAGGAGAAGTTCTTCTTGGATGAGAAGCAAAATGTTTTCAAAGGAAAACAAAAAACAGAACCAAGAAAGTCCAGTTGCCTTTTGAAAAAAGCACCTTTGGGACCATGGGAAAAGTGACATTTCCCTATGAGCAGAGATTAATGCCAAGACACCAGATCAACAATCAAGTGAACAATACCCCAATCAAGGAACAACCAATGCAGACAAACAAGTTAAAAGTAAACAATAGCCTAATTAAGGAACCACCAAGAACACTCCTACCAACACTGACAGGACAAGCCAGTAGTATATAAAAATAAGGGCAAACCACCCCCCCCCCAAGAACTAAAGAAGTTACTAATTAAAAAATAAAACCCCAAAAAAAAACCCACCCCAAACAAAAACCCCCCACCCCCCCCCCCCCCCCCCAACCCCCCCTCTATAGATGGTGGGATTCAAATAATTTAACAACCGGCTCTCTGCCCTAATTATTTCTTACAACAACCAGTTCACCAAACTGCTCAGAAAATTAACAACCGGTTCTCCCAAACTGGCATGAACTGGTTGAATCCCACCACTGTGTGATGACCTGGGGCATGGCACAAAAGCAACAAAGTCTCAAAAGTAGGTAAAGTCCCTTTAATACCTCCAACTTGGCCCCCAATGTCCAGTTATCATTGGCTGGAGAAAAAACTCTCCCAAGAACAGTTTTTAAAAGGAAGAAATTCAGTCCGAACCCAAAGTACATATAAATTATAAATAAAAACCAACACAAACCACGTTGCAGCAGTTAACAAGACAGGGAAGGATAAGGAATTGCAGACTTCAAAAGATAACAAAACACACACAGTTGGGAGGACGCCAGAACCCAGATAAGACTCGACAAACCAAAATAATTCACGCTTTGCTTCCAGCAAGGTGCTCTGCGCAAACACCCTTTTTAAATCTTGTTTTCCTAGCTGCAGCTAATGAAGGGAATCAGGACCCTTTTCTCCCCTGTAACCCATGTTGCTCCCTTCTCCGTTCCTCCCTGCGTGCCTTAGGATGAAGAGGGAGTGGGCCTGGATCTTCCTCTAAATGCCCAGCCGGACTGTGCCCTTCCCCAGTTTCTTCCCCAGCCACCGGAGCCACACTCCCACTCCCTGTCAGCTGCTTGACCTCCCCCTTGGACTCAGATTCCAACAGGGGCATGACACACTGGATGTTTTGGTTTGACTTTACTATAGGCATCTCAAAGAAAGCTTGTTCAGCCTTCTACTTGGTCCTTTGGCCACAATGATGGCCTCAAATTTGGCTTTTGCATGCCATAACGTAAATAAACCATAAGCAGAATTCAAGATTTCTTATGTTATTTAGTTAGTTATGTGAGTTACTGGCTCAACACTTCTCAAATATAATGGTTTAGGAAATGTTGTTCTAAGTAATCACCTGTTTGGGCAATGTGCTTTAAATTTTTTAAGGTTAAAAGAAGTGTGTGTGATTGTGTTATGTATGTGTTGTGCATGTGCACAGCAATCTGTGACTCTGGTCTTTTATTTCCCCTATATATGCTTGCTTGCAAATCCAGTTCTCTGGTGATTAATTAACTTTTCTGCTAACATAATAAGCAGCACCGGTGTCTTAAGAGCGTTCTAATTAATCAAATTTTCTGTTCATTTTTAAAAATAGAAGAATCCTGACTGCAAACATGAACATATTTTATGTTAAAAAAAAATCTACTAGTGATTTTCTTCTTACATTCTGCTTACATTACAACATACAAGGACTATTTTTTTTAAAAAAAGTCTGCCTTTTTCAAAGGCTTTAAAGCTTAAACAATCAGCATTATACCCTCTCAAATCTCTCATTCTTGTTTACTTCAAGTCTGACTACCCCTTCACCCCAAATTAGTGCATCTTACAAAAGTTAGACATAAAAGGAACGTGCAAACCCCCAGAAAAATAAACTTTTCGAAACATGGGAATAAACCACACACAGAAAGTTTAGAAGGTCAAAATACTGCAGTTTTGAAAATCTGCTATAAAATGTTCTGAGAATTCCTACAGTTAATAGATGAACAAAGCGCTAGTCTTTTCCCCTTGGCATTATGAACGCCCGCTGCTATCTCTGCTGATCATCTGTACATCATACATTTTGGGGGATTTTTTTTTCTTGCATGGAAAGTTTTCATGATGTGAAGTGCTGGATTGACCTAGGATTCACACCTGGGTGCAAGAAACTATTACAACAATAACAATATTGAAATGGAAATTGGCCATCTAACCACAAATATCCGATAAGTACGTATAAACCGGGAAGACCCAGATTTAAATCTAGGTTCAGACATGAAATTAACTGAGGGAGGCTCTTTAGAAGCATCTTGTCTTCTTAGCCTAAGCAGTTCTAAATTTCCAGGTGAGTAAAGGACCCAAAATCAAAATAGCAGGAGGAAGGAATATTATGCATGTCACTTGCATCACTTATAAAGTAATAAAGATGGAATAAACATCTAATAAATGGATAATAAATAAAACACCTGCATTTGTACATACCTAACAGGGTTATTTTGTTTGAACTTTGCTTTGTTTCTTTGTGGCTTAGCACACTACCCATTGGCTAGTTTACAATTCAAGGGTGTTGTTTGCACCCAGAAATTGGGTTAAGAAATAACAGAGTTGGAAGAGGCCTTGGAGATCTCCTAGTCCAGGGGTGTCAAACTCGATTTAACTGAGGGCTGCATATTTAAGCTCAGGAGGTTGGGGTAGGCGTGGCCAAGGTGGGCATGGCCAGCTCAACATCACTTGTGTCAAGGGCACCTGTGGTGGCCCAAGTGCCTGTAGGCTCCCGAGCCCATTTTTGGCTGTGACTCCTGCAAGCCTCTGCCAGAGAAAATAGGGCCCTCCCAAGCTCCGTTTTCGCTGGCAGAGGCAATGCATAATGGTCCTTCTCTGTTTTAAGGGACCCCCCCTGGGCCAGATCTAAGCACCCTGCAGGCCGCTTCTGGCCCCCGGGCCTTGAGTTTGACACCCCTGTTCTAGTCCAATTCCCTGCTCAAACAGGACACCTTATACCATAGAGGAGAATATTTGTAGCTCAGGGTTGACATGAGGAGTCCATGGTGCTCTCTGAGCTTGCTTGATTTCTTGCAGACATTTCATGAGCCACGGTGGCACAATGATTAGAGTGCAGTACTGCAGGCTACGTCCGCTGACTGCTGGTTGCCTGCAATTTGGCAATTCAAATCTCACCAGGCTCAAGGTTGACTCAGCCTTCCCTCCTTCCGAGGTGGGTAAAATGAAAACTTGATTGCAGGAAATATGACTTCAGCAACAGATTGGTCAATGTCTGGAATACTCTACCTGACTCTGTGGTTTCTTCCCCAAACCCCAAAAACTTTAACCTTAGACTGTTTACTGTTGACCTCACCCCTTTCCCTAGAGGCCTGTAGGGGGCGTGCATAAGCACACCAATGTGCCTACCGTCCCTGTCCTATTGTTTCTTTTTTTATTTTTCTTATACATATCCATTTCATGTATTCATAACTACGTTTACACTTATACCAATTATTATCTTGTAAGCAATTGACAAACCAAATAAAATAAAATAAAAATAAATAAATAAAATGAGGACCCAAATTGTTGGGGACTATATGCTGACTCTGTAAACTGCTTAGAGAGGGCTGTAAAGCACTATAAAGCAGTATATAAGTCTAAGTGCTTAGTGCTATTGCTATTACCCAAACCAGGTAACATCATGGGTGCTAGTCAGTGCTAGCACTGATGATAGTTTGGGTAAAGAAACGTCTGCCAGAAAACAAGCAAACACAGAGAACACCAAGGACACCTTATGCCAGGGGTGTCCAACCTTGGCAACTTTAAGACTTGTGGACTTCAACTCCCAGAATTCCTCAGCCAGCTTTGCTGGCTGAGGAATTCTGGGAGTTGAAGTCCACAAGTCTTAAAGTTGCCAAGGTTGGACACCCCTGCCTTATACCATTTCAGACAAATGATTGTCCAGTCTCTTTTGAAAGCCTCCAGTGTTGGAGCCCGCCACCTCTAAAGGCAAGCCATTCCATCTATTGCTTGTTCTGTCTGGACCTTTCTCCTTAATGCTCGGCTGCTTCTCTCCTTGATGAGTTTCCACCGATTGCTTCTTGTCCTGCCTTCAGGTACTTTGGAATAACAGGCCGACACCCATTTATTTGTTGGCAGCCCCTGAGATATTGGAACACTGTTAGCAGGTCACCCCTATTGATTCAAATACCAGGTTCAGTTTCCCGAGCAAAATGAGAAAGTTGTTGAAAGAATCAGAAGGGGGCGGAAGCGGGAGAAGAGAATGAGGAAGGCTACATTATTGTTGGAATTGCTTTGGAGAATGGATGGATCATAAACGGAATTTACAACAGTATTAAATGTGGAGCCGGTCAAAGATCTCATGGTGAACGGAGGCTACGAATATGTAACAGAAAAGGCACTTCCTTCTTGCCAGAATCTGACCCGTTATTAATCCCAGTGATGGGAACATGCTGATTTACTGATTCATTAGCATTAAGGATTCCACGGATTTTAGGAACACCTGTGAAAAGAGGGAATCATTCTTTTGCTATGAAGGCAGAAGAGAATGGGAAACTTCTAATAAAACGCTGAGGAGAGTGAAAACATACTACCCCCATTCCACATTTAAGCTTTCCCAAGGGCCCAGTAAGCAGTTGTGTACGATTTTACGTCTCTTGTTCGAGATGGATTTTCCACATTTCGTGCAGGGCCACCACCTTTCCTTAGAGGTAAACCTAATAAGTGTTCGGAGTGCACTACGCACCATTCTCATTCATTATCCTCCCCCCCTTCCTTTTAATTCAGTGGTCTACTTACTCAACTCACAAGTTCATTAAGTAAATGGTTCATGCATGATTGTATTTACAGAGCAGGCTTTTGAGCCTTGAAAATGACAGAATGGCTTTGGCAATGAAAAACCAACACACACAAATGGATCCCAGTGGAATGTTGCAGCTTACACAATGTGCTCATTGTGGGGCAGGCTTAGGATCCCAACGCTCGGGCCAGTAGAAAAATTCATACTTTAGAAATCCTCAAGCTGCGAAAGGTTTTAAATAACGTAGGGCTTCTGATCTCGGAAGTCGATGTAGTAGTATGCCCACATAATAATTTACTAGAATTTCTATCTCAATAACCAAAATGAAAGCAGTAGGTCCGGGTTCAGGCTAAGCACATCTTAGCTTTCACCCTGGCGAGCTTTTTCTAAAACAAATGCCGCTTGGTAACATTTGATATTTTAATATTAATGTTGACTGCAGACCACGATGAACGTCAGCAACAGACGGCTATGTATATACAAAGGCTTGGCAATGTATAAATACTTGCTCTACGCTCTCCAAATAATTTACTCAAGAGACTTGTTTGCCAGACTCATATCAGAGAAGCCTTAAGTAGAAGCTATTCCATTTCAAACTGATAATATTATTTGCTGTTGTGAACCTCAGATTTATAAAAGATAAACAGAATCCCCAACTCCAACCACTGCTAAATGCTATGTAATTTCATGGGAAAAGAGATACAAACATATGAAGCTGTATTTTTTGGTCACCTTGGTTTGACTGCAAGAAGACCTCCAAGATCCCTTCCGACTCTTTGTTATTCTGCATCTGTTATTCTGTTATTCTGCATCTGACTGGCTACTGTCAGACTAAGGGTATTTTATTTATCATATTTCATTAAAACGAACTTGTTATGTTAATTCATACCCAATCTTTCTCATTCCGGGTCTAGATATTATTTCTCTGATCACAGCCACTCTCTGAAAATAACTCCTGCAAGCTACTTAAGATCACACGCATCCTTCAGCCCAAACACGCATGCCCAAATATTTCCTGCCAGTTTTCTCCATTTGAGCCACGGTGGTGCGGTGCGGTATTGCAGGCTACTTCTGCTGACTGCCTGCAATTTGGTAGTTGAAAACTCACCAGGCTCAAGGTTGACTCAGCCTTCCATCCTTCCGAGGTGGGTAAAATGAGGAGTCAGATTGTTGGGGACCATAGACTGACTCCGTAAAACCGCTTAGAGAGGGCTGTGAAGCACTGTAAAGCGGTATATGAATCTAAGTGCTATTGCTATTTTTCCTAAAGGGGGCAGAAAAATAACAACACCACATCTATGCCTGTAGAAAGAGGCAGAGTAAGCGGTGAGAGAGAATTCTTTTCCGGGCAAAAAGGCTTTAATGATGCTCCAAAGAAAGTTCTCCTTTCCCTGCCACCAGAAAATAAAGCATTTTTTTTTCCATACGTCGGTCTGAGTGGGTTGAAAAGCAGCAAGGCAATGAGGTGAATCCCTTATCAAGCTGAGCGCCAGATCTTAAATGGCAAGAAAAAGGTTAAGCCCCCTGCTTGTCTATGCTTGTACATGCAGATCTGTTCAGCAGAAACAACAGAGCCATACTGTGAGCTTTTTGGATAATGCGCTTCTTTCCCAAGGCATTCTTAATTCTGTGCATTTTGCTTGTGCCAGGGTCACATCAGCGGAGTAAGAAGTATACCTTTGGGATGAGCCCAAGACGATGGCCCTGTTTTTGCAAAAAGGAACTGTGCAGCTACACCGGAGAGCGAATTTGTTAAGCGTGACATTCTTTGTTTTTTGTTTCTCTCTCTCTCTCTCTCTCTCTCTCTCTCCCTCCCTCTCCCCCTCTCCCTCTCTCTCTTGCTTGCCGTTCAGTGACTGTCCTTACATCTAGGCTTAAAATAAATTGTTCCCTATGTGCAAACCACAGCAAGAACAGCAGACAGAGAGAGAGCAAACTTTGGAAGCCTGGAAAGATCTCACTTTCACATTGAGTAAGGTTCTCCTTTGCCGAGGAGAACAACAAAAATAGACCTGAATGAATCAATGCCCTTGAGGAAGGCAGTATCCTGAATGTGCGTTGTTGTTCGGAGTTCCTCCTCTAATCGCTTTAACAACTGTAACACCGTCAGTGTAAATCTGAATTAGCAGCAATGAAAGGAGTTAGACTAGAAGCCCTAACAAGCTGTTTAAATTAGATTTGTCCTCAAATTAAAACATATGAAGAACGGTTGCTGGAATTGGGTATGTCTAGTTTGATGAAAAGAAGGACTAAGGATGACATGATAATAATGTTCCAATACCTCAGGGGCTACCACAAAGAAGAGGGAATCAAGCTATTCTCCAAAGCACCTAAGGGCAAGACAAGAAGAGATGGATCGAAACTAATCAAGGAGAGAAGCAACTTAGAACTAAGGAGAAATTTCCTGACAGTTAGAACAGTTAACCAGTGGAACAACTTGCCTCCAGAAGTTGTAAATGCTCCAACACTGGAAGTTTTTAAGAAGAGATTAGACAACCATTTGTCTGAAATGGTGTAGGGTTTCCTGCCTAAGCAGGGGGTTGGACTAGAAGACCTCCAAGGTCCCTTTCCAACTCTGTTATTCTATTCTAATTCTCTGCCTCTTTACTCAGAAGGAAAATATCTTTAGACTCTATAGGACTTCTGAGAGCTCCAGATATTTAGAGCAGCCACTTTTTGGGCACCAGGGACCGGTTCTGTGGACAGAGGTTTTTCCATGGACAAGAGGGGGGGTGTAGTTTCGTGTGCTGCCTGCATCCCGCAGATGGGGCTTCGCTTGTTTGCATGGCCCAGTTTCTGGCATGCCGCAGACTGGTGCCAGTCCATGGAGTTGGGGACCCCTGATCTAGAGTACTGAGAAGCCCTACTTGTGTGCTTTCAAGAGTTGGTTTGTTCACAGAAGGGTACAGGCGGTCCTCAATTTACAACACTTCACTGATTGACCATCCGAAGTTACAACAGAACTGAAAAAGTGACTTATGACTGTTATTTCAGACTTCATGACTGTTCCAGAATCCCCATGGATTCACTTGGTCGAACTTTGGATGCTTGCCAATTGGTTCATATTTATGACGGTGGTAGAAACCTTCTGCGACCTTCTGACAAGCAAACTCAAGGGGGAAGCCAGATTTACTCAAGAACCGTATGTCAGGGTTCTGGCAGTTACTATAATTAAATCATGAGCCTTGAGCCATACTCCCAAAACTAAAGAGGATTTATTTGAAGGTAACATTCTCCGTCCAGCACTAACCTGGGCGTAGCCAACTCTGAGATACGTAATTCACTGCCACCCTTGACCCTGCTTTTCCACCCCACCCCTTTGGGTGTATCATCCAATGAAACACATCCATAGCCAAGAGTCATCAATCATGCTCTCCAATTAGATTTTTTTCACGGTAGAAGCTTCAGCCATCTAATCAGTCTTCGAAGAAAATATGAATGGAATGTACTTTCGATTTCACCCTGTTGCCTGCTATTTGAAACTCCCCCCCTTCTTTCTGTTGTCAACTATAAAACGGGTGTACAAAATGTTTTATGAGTTGACACCGTGTGAAACACGTCTGCAAGTGATTCACTTGATAACGGTGGCAAGACAGGTCATAAAATGGGGCAAAACTCACTGAACAACTGTCTCGCTTAACCAACAGGAATTTGAGGCTGCATTGTGGTCGTAAGCCGAGGATCACCTACCCACACATTTATTGCTTCATGCATTTGCTACGTGCGTGGAATGGAAATCAATGCACTTTTTAAAAATTGCAACTGGGAGTAAAGGAGGGCAGGCTTACTACTCCCTAGTAAGAAAAACATGTCATGAGGTTTGCATCTAAATGCACCGCATGGCTCAAGCTTGGCATGAAATGGTCCCTGTTTAATGAGGGCAAGCAGATGTTTCAGTGGGATAGGGATGTTTTCCATCCATCTTGGAAAAGCTGTATGACACAGCCTTTATTATCCTTTGCTCTGGGTGCACAAACACTGCTGAATTTTGGAAACAGCATCTTTAGAATAAACAGGAAACGCCAGTCTGACAACTCCTATTTATCTTCTTCCCGGCTGTGGAAGTGAAGCCATCCCATTCACTTCAATGGCCATCTGTAAGGGGAATCCTGTTCCACTGGAAAAGAGTTAGCTGAATGGCACCTGTCATTTTTTTTTCTTCCTTTCCCCCTTTCTATTAATTCAGTTGGACGGGCAAAGGCCAACGAATTCTCAAGGGATTTAGTAATAGCTGGCCCTCCTTTTTTTCCCCCTCTCCCCCCCCTTATAAATGTCATAAGGCAGGTGGTGGGTGGTGGGAAAGATAATACTGTATCTGGTGTTAAGAAGAAATTGGCTGAACGCAAAACAAAGAACTGGAAGGTGCCTGGTTATCTACAGGATTAAAAAGCGACAAGAAATGTTTAGGAAGCATGAGATAGGAAAATGGCTTGACTTTTGGGAACTGCTGATGAAGAAGATTATATTGTGCTTAGGAGGAAGAAAGCAGCAAGCTAAGGTCTTTGGTGTCCAATTTATTATTATTTTTTTGGAAGCCCACAGGTGAAGCTCCAACTGAATTTAATGAGCAGGAAATTTTTGGCAAGACATTTACTGATGGGGAGAAGGAGTGGTATGGTGGCCTAGAGGTGGAGATCTCACCTCACAGTCAAGAGGCTGTGAGTTTGATTCTAGGTAGAGACAGATATTTCTCTCTCTGGGTACAATGAGAATATATCTGTTGAACAAAACTCCACATTGGCAACAGGAAGGGCATCCAGCCATTAAACACTATGTAGCTCCGTTCAGTTGCCTAGACTCCACCCTGCAAGGGATTATGGGATCATTAAAAAAGATGATGATTTACTGATTGGGAGAAGGAAGATACATGAAAAGAAACAGGTCTTAATACAGATTTTTAACAAGGCAAGAAAATGCCTGGAAAAAAGTTTTGCCTTGATTCAACTGTCTGAAAAATATCATATGCCCGCTACTCCACATCATTTACCCCTGAAATATTTTGTTCAATCCTCAGCCATCAAAAGGTTGATGAAAAACCCTGGGTCACACAAATCAGAAGTTCATCACAGATTTCTAGTTTGAAGGGTTAATACTCAACTTTTCCAAAAACTGCAGGAAGAAACCTCGGTTGAAAGTCTGATGGAACAGGTCAGCTTTACTTACTCAAGGTCACACAGTGAGGTTGGGGCTGAGCAAGTAACAGCAATGGCACATAGACTTATATACCACTTCACAGCCCTCTCTAAGTAGTTTGCAGAATCAGCATATTGCTCCCAACAATTTGGCTTGTCATTTTACTGACTTCGGAAGGATGGAAAGCTGACTCAACCTTGAGCCAGTGAGAATCGAACTTCCAAACTGCTGGCAGCTGGCAGCCAGCATAAGTAGCCTGCAGTACTGCATTCTAACCACTGCGCCACCATGGCAAGCATGCACACACAGGTCTTCCAAAGCAGGAGGGTGCATAAGGGTGTCCAAAAACACCTGCATCAAAGACCTGGATGACAAAGCTAAACATAGATATATGTCTCTGGCTAAAGCTGCCACACTGACAAAATGATGCTGTGTGCCTGGGTGTGTAGTCTGCAAAATTTGCATGACAACATCATGATGCATCTGATATTACTTGCTGCCCTGTCATACTTCCCACAGACACACAGTAAAAATTCTTATCTAGGTTGCATGTCTTGGTTACAAAAGACTACCGACACCTGGAGGCCAGATAACACAAATTCTGGTTTGCAATCAACTTGGTATATCACGAAGTGTGTATATTAAATTACAAATAAGAGAAGCAATCCTGCGATAATTCTCCAGCAAAAGGAGAATGAAGGATGGGAGTGTCCACCATTTCTGTGTAGCCACAATCTTGATCAAAGTCAGCTTATTTTGCAGAGCAACTACCTCTATTATTGTCTACGGAGACTCTCAATCATCCAGGTCATGGTTGTCCCAAAGGTGCTTTTTGAAAAGGCAACTGGACTTTGTTTTTTCCTTGATGTCTTCAAGGAAAAAATAAAGCCCAGTTGCTTTTTGAAACAGCACCTTTGGGTCATCTGCAGGTAAAGATTAAGCTGCCCCATCATGCTCCCTTCTTACAACACTAGCTTTGAAAGGAACCTTACCTGTAATATGGTAGCTAATTTGATGGTTGATGTCAGACGTATCTTCATCCCAAGTGCTAAGGACAGCCACGACTTCTCCTGGAGGGTCACTCTCTTTCACAGACCCCCTGTACATCTCCTGCTGGAATACGGGAGCGTTGTCGTTGATGTCCGTCACGGTGACGGAGATTAAGGTGGTGGAGGAAAGGGAGAGGGCTTCTCCCAGGTCAGAAGAAACCACCGTGAAGGCAAAAGTGGGATCTGTCTCATGGTCTAAATCTTTCAAGGTGCTGATCCAGCCACTGTTGCTGTCAATGGTGAACACCTCCGAGATCCGGTCAATATCCAGTTCTGTTAAGAGAGAATAGGTGACTTGTCCATTGGCCCCCGAATCTGCATCGGTTGCTTTGACTTGTACAAGTTTAGTCCCTATTGGCATTCCCTCCATTACGATTGTGTCATACTTGGCTGCCTCAAAAATTGGCTTGTTGTCGTTAATGTCTAGAACTTTAACATCCACGTCCACGATTACCACAATGTCCACCTTTTCAAGCTGCAGGGTTGCAGCCACTTTAAAATGAAATGCAGGGTCTGCCTCATGGTCAAGCCTCTTGTCCAGTTTTATAATGCCCGTGTCTTGCTCTATAATGAAAACTCCATCCTTGTTGTTTCCGGTCAATTCGCCGTTGACTGTGCTATAGACGACGCCTTGGTTAGGCAACACATGAAGTGCATCGATTGTGCTCCCTATGAGGGCATCTTCTGATACTGTAAAGGAATACTGAGGTTGAGAAAACGAAGGCAAGATGGTTTCTGGAGGTAAAACATGTATGTACACAGGGATAAGGGAATGCCGCACAGGAATGCCACCGTCAACCGCTTTGACAAAAAAAGATAGCACCGTATTTTTCAGCTGGTTGAAGTTCCCCTTGGTTACCATCCACCCATTGTCTGGGTCAATTTCCAGGAGATCCGCAACAGAAACAGAGGCTTCGCTATACAGCGAGTAGACAATCCTAGCATTGGCACCATCATCAGGATCAAGAGCTTGGACCTGGGTGACTAAGTGACCTTTCCCAACATCTGCTTTGACACTTGCTCTATACTCCACAGTCATGAACTGTGGGGCGTTGTCATTCTCATCCACCACTATGACTCGGACCGTGCAGAACGTGCTCCTCCCTCCACCATCGAGAGCTCTTAAAAATATAGTGATGTCACCTTCTAAAGGGAGTTCCCTATCGAGTTTCTCTGTGGTGAGGATCTGACCTTTGTTGTCAATGACAAATCTGTCTTTGGCAAAATCATTGATGATGGAGTAACTGATCTGACCATAGATGCCCAAATCTCCATCGGTTGCTTTTATGTGGATCACCCTGGTTCCCGGGACAGCGTTTTCTCTGACTTCTGCCACATAAATACTTTGTGTGAATACGGGGCTGTACAAATTAGCTCCAAGAATCTGGATATGCACTTGAGCAGTGCTGGTAAACAAACCATCAGAAACAGAAACGTTCAAGCTGTACATTGACTCCATTCTCTGCTTCCGATGATTTGACAGTGTGATGACGCCACTCTTGGTATCCATCACGAAACTGGTACGGTCATTTCCAGACAAGATGCTGTACTCCAATCGGTCAAAATCGGAGCTGTCTGCATCAGAAGCCTGGACGCAGGTCACAAAATGGCCCCGAGGAGCTAATTCACTGACGTAGGATTCATATATCAACTGATTAAAAATAGGAGGGTTGTCATTCATATCGGTCACGTAGATGTTAACAAGAACTTCACTGCTTAGAGGTGGGAATCCATTATCGGTGGCCCGTACTTTTAAGCTGCACTGCTGCATCACTTCATGGTCCAACAAGCGGGCAGTTAGGATCAGTCCACTTGTCCCATCGATATGGAAATAATCTGTGCTATTGAAAGTGTCCTGGACTATCTGATACTGGATGATTTTGTTATTGTCGGAATCTGCATCAGTAGCAATGACCTGCAAGACTGGAGTCCCAATCAAGGAGGCTTCGGTTAAGGTGGCGTTATAAGCAAAGTGGTCAAACACTGGAGCATTGTCATTGACATCCTTGATAATTAAGTCCACTGTAACTTCAGCTCGGGCGCCGGTAAGAGCATCACTGGCTCTCACCGTCAACTTAAAAATGGGATTGAGTTCATAGTCTAATGGACTGATGACACTGAGGACTCCTGTGTCAAAGTCAATGTTGAACTGATTATAAGGATCCCCGTCTACTATTATGTAAATGATGCCTTGACCTTCTGGGCTGGTAGCATTGATACTCAGGATTGGCGTGTTCATTTCTATGTCTTCATTGACAGACGCTGTGTAGAAGGGCTTGTCAAAGATGGGCATGGCCTTATTAACAATGGTGATGGGCACTTCCACAGAAGCAGACAGCGATGGGTTACCTCCATCTTTAGCTATGACTATAATTAAATATTCTATATTGGATAAGTCGGAGTTAAAGGGTGCTTTCAAGGTGATACTCCCACTATGACTGTCGATTTCAAAGTGGCCATAGTCCTCCTTCAGTAGGTAAGATACATCTCCATTTGCACCCTTGTCTTTATCAATGGCCCTCACTCGGTATATCAGAGTACCAGGGTCAGCCTCAACCTGAACAGCAGCATAGTATGGAAGTCCAACAAATACTGGAGCATTGTCATTGATGTCTTCAATGAGAACTCGGACAACCACTCTGGCCACCCGCAGATGGTCCAACTCACGACTAGCCTCTACCACCAACTCATATAATTCCTGTTCTTCTCTGTCAAATGGGAGGCCAACAGTTTGAATAAGGCCTAAAGTAGGTTTGATCTTGAATTTGTTCCCTGGGTTTAATATGCTATACTTCAAGGGCTCGTTGAGACGGTTTCCAATCGCGTTGACCACTGCTACCTTGGTGACGTTGGTGCTGTTCTCCAAGATTGATGTGGAATAATGGCCTTGAGTGAAGTGGAGACCGCTATCCATGGCTTCCTTGACCATTATTGTCACTATAGCACTACTATAAAATTTCCCATCGGATACTTTAACGATCAGCATGTAATGGTCTTTGGAAAGGCTGTTGTTTTTTATGGTTAACACCCCAGAAATTGAATCAACGAGAAAATATTCTGTGTTCCCTTCAATCAGGCTGTAAGTCAGTTCAGATGGGACTTCTAAATCTGGGTCCATGGCCTTGACTTGAAGAACCTCCACTCCCACGTAAGTTGGTAAAAGCAAGATGGTTTCAAACATTGTCTGGCTGAACACTGGAGGATTATCATTGACATCTGTTACATCAATGGTAACTTCCACGGGATTTTCTGCAGTAAGCTGGGGATTGCCACTATCTCGAACGTGAACATGGAAGTAGAAATGCGCGATGGTTTCGTGATCCAAATCAGCAATTGTTCTAATTGCACCTGTACTGGAGTCTACTGTAAAATAATTCTTGGCAGTTGACTCAACAATCTGGTAGACGAGCAGTGCATTTTGATTGCTATCTGTATCTGTGGCTCGTATCACAAGTGGATTGTTTCCCACGCTCCGGACAATGCTATTTACAGGGGCGGCTTCACTGATGCTGCCTAAGTATTGAGAAAAAAGAAAAACAGGTGGGTTGTCATTTTCATCAACTATCTGGATGTTTACAGTGGCATTTGAGGCCATCCCTGCCATGTTTGTGGCTTGCACTGTGAGCTGGTAAGAGGAAGTGTGTTCATAATCAAGAGACTTCTGGCTCGTGATGACTCCAGAATAAGGGTTGATCACGAAGGCTCCATCTATATTGCCATCTTTGAGTTCGTACACTAATGTAGACTGACTGATTGCCGAGACTTGGATAACCGAAGTCCCAAAATCAACATTTTCATTTATTTCAGCTTGCCATTCCTTGTGTGTGAATTTGGGGTGGGAGTTGTCCGACATCGTCACAGATATGCGGACAATGGCAGTCGCTGACAATGGGGGAGAACCCTGGTCGGCCGCTTTAACCGATAGCACAAACTGGTTCATGGTGGTCAGGTCCGGTTCTTTCAGCACGGTGATGATGCCTAGAATTGGTTCAATTCTGAAGGTGTTTCCGGTATTCCCTGAAAGAATGAAATAGGAAAAATAAATGAAATGTGAAATTTAAACATGACAAAAATAATAATCAAACTATGATATTGGAGGCTGAAGAACATTCAATGGGCGCCTACTGACGTCACATTAGGAGAATAATATGTGTGATCCATAAAACCAAACCAAACCAAACCAATCCTTAAATTTATAAGCTACCAATTCACAACCCTATTTCTTTTCTTTGAATTTTCTGCACATCTTTTATATAATGGCCTTTGTTCTGAAAGCAACTGAGCTTTTGACGTTTATCAGAAGTTTATCAATCAGAGAACACACATACAAAGTTATTTTTTTAAAAAAAATAGGGAAGAGATGTAGAAAAAGTCCTACAAGTCCATTGCCGAATACAGGAATTAACTTATTTTTTAAATGAAAAGGATTTGGGGCAGGAAATAGAACAGTATGGGCCTCTACACTATTTTGTAGAGAACAGCTGATTTGGAGGAGTTTTACACAAGCCAATTAAAAAGCCAGTCATGCCTAACTAGGAGAGAGTGAGTTCTAGTCCTGCCTTAGGCATGTAATCCAGCTGGGTGACTTTGAGCTGGCCACTCTTTCTCAGCCCAACTTACATCACAGGGTTGTGGTGGAGAAAATAGGAGGAAGGAATATTGTTATAGGCATATTCACCATAAAATTCTAACAAATAAATAGATGGATGGATAAATGAATGTATGTATGCACCCACAATTTCTAGAGGCAAAGTGTTCCACTGATTAATTGTTCTAACTATCAGGAAATTTCTTCTGACTTCTAGGCTGCTTCTCTCCTTGATAAGTTTCCACCCATTACTTCTTGTCCTGCCCTCAAGTGCTTTGGAGAATAGCTTGACTCCCTCTTCTTTGGGGCAGCCCCTGAGATATTGGAACGCTGCTATCATGTCTCCCCTAGTCCTTCTTTTCATTAGACTAGACATACCCAATTCCAGCAACTCTTTATATGTTTTAGCCTCCAATTCCCTAATCATACTTATTGTTTTGTTGCTACTGAGATTCAGGATGCTTCCCATATGCACTGACCATGTCCATCTTCAAAGGCACTTTGAAAGCTTCTCAATCAATAGAACAAAGAATCCAGAGTCACAGTTAACTCAGCAACCCCTCATAAAAACACAGTACTATTATTGGCAGTTCTTTTCCCTTTCAAAGATTTTCTACTTGGCCTGTTCTGATTTGGGCTAGTTGTAGAGTTATTTATTTTGTTCATTCCTTTGGTTTGGTTTTTAGAATTATTTCCTTTATCTTGCATTCTCTGGACTACCTTATCTTGTCCCTTTTTTAAAAAAATGGAGACTTGAGTGTCATTTTGTCAAGTTGCTGGCTAGACCTGAACCTTGTGTTTTTTCTGTCTCTTTATCAAATTCAAGTATAGAAAGAAGCTTTGCTGAAAAAAGACATTTGATTCATTATAACTCTTTTGTTCTCTCTGATACTAAATATAAATACAATTCATATTTAGGATTTAGGATACAAGTACTGACATGTGAGCAGGGAGGGTTTTTCCTTCCTTCCTTCCTTCCTTCCTTCCTTCCTTCCTTCCTTCCTTCCTTCCTTCCTTCCTTCCTTCCTTCCTTCCTTCCTTCCTTCCTTCCTTCCTTCCCCTCTTGTCTCTCATTTTCACTCCTGAAAACTAGAGAGTCCCCTCCTTCTGGGAAACTTTTACCACCCATCCTCTTTTCAACTATTTTTTTTTAACTGAAATGAAATTCAATGTAGAGAAAAGTTAACATTTTAAACTTAGGCAAGAAAAATCGAATGTAAAGGTACAGATGAGGTGAAACCTGGCTCAACAGCAGTTAACTGTGAGAGGGATCTTGGAGTCCTAGTGGACAATCACTTAATTATGAGCCAGCAGTATGTGGCAGCAGCCAAAAAAAACCCAGCGTAGTCCTAGGGTGCTTTAACAGAGGGCCAGAATCAAGATCACACGAAGTGTTAATACTGCTTTATAAAGCCTTAATAAAATCACCCTTAGAATATTGCATCCAATTTTGATCACCATATTAAAAAAAATGTAGAGACTCTGTAAATAATGCAGAAAAGAGCCACAAAGACGACTAGGGGACTGGAGGCTAAAACATACGAAGAATGTTTTAGGAATTGGGCTTATCTGGTCTAGTAAAAAGAAGGACCTTGGCAGTTTTCCAATATTTGAGGGGCTGCCACAAAGAACAGAAGACCAACCTATTTTCCAAAGCACCAGAAAGCAAGACAAGAAACAATGGATGGAAACTAATCAAGGAGAGAGGCAACCTAGAACTAAGGAGAAATTCCCTAACAGTGGGAAGACTAACCCAGAGGAACAGCTTGCCTTCAGAAGCTGTGGGTGGTTCATCACAGAGGCTTTTAAGAGGAGACTGTAAGGCCACTTGCCCGGAATGGTATTAGGGTCTCCTGGGTGATCAAGGGGTTGGACTAGAAGACCTTCAAGGTCCCTTCCAACTCTGTAATTCTGAACTAACATATTATCAATACATTGTCTCTGCTGCAGCTCTTCCTCCTGTCCTCTACAACAGTGGCCCCCAACCTTTTTGTGCCACGGCCCGTACCGGCATCACAAAATGATCCGCGGCCCGGTACCGGCATCAGCACGCATGACAAGGCAAGGCGAGCCGAGCGACTGGCCAGCCAGCCGTCCCCGCTTCTCCCGCCACCTTCAACTCCTCCTTTCCTTTGTACCTTTTTGTGCTTTCTTAATCTCCTCTGTCATCGGGACGGCTCTTCGTTCAAGCCCCCCTTCGATGAAACTAAGGTGCGAGGATTCCTTCAGGACCCAAACGCCACTTTCCAACCGGAAAAGCTCACCTGGAAGCACTTTCTGTCGAAACAAGATGGCGGCGCCCAGCAAACCGGCATCCCGGTAGAAAATGATCCATGGACCGGTACCGGTCCGGGGCCCGGTGGTTGGGGACCCCTGCTCTACAATCATTCCCAGATGCCATTACAACAAATTAGTCCTCTATATTCCCCTCAAAGGCATTTACTTTTGGATTATAAATTAAAAAGCGTTAACAATGGACTCTGTTAAAAGGGAGAATGTACGATCCACCTAGTCAATGGGACTAGTGTGCCGAGTGTATAGTATTTCTCAGATAAGACGTTTGAGCTTCCCCACAGAATCTGGTGTTTATAAAAGATGGGGCCTCTCAGAGGTTATTAAGTGTGAAATTATTGGTTTCTATTATCCAGTGCAGTGTTCATGTTAACTGAATGCCCTGGGAAGTAAAAATAAAATATATATATATAAAAAGCCATGTCTATAGCCTGAACACATCTGTTAAAATTAACATCCCCTCTGCAGATTCTTTCATGGATCAGAGAAATGGCGGCCTGAAAAAGCTATATTACAGCGCATCCAGGAGCATCTGTGGATAATGAAACAGTGGGACTTCACATTTTTATCTGAAACAGAGGCTTGAAGCTTCAAATTGCTGGCAGAGAGAGGGATGAAAAAAAGAACCAGCGATAGTCATGGAGAGATAAAGTCTCATTAAAAGGTTTTCAAGCTTCGGCACAAATGTGCTGCAGGAAAGCTTCACACCATCCCACTTTCCTGGCTGCCGTCCTAGGCCTCCCCTCCTTCGTTATTAGAAGCGTTTTATTCTTTCTTTCTATCCTGCTGAACCGATGCTACGGCATCGCTCTGTCCATTCACCACGGAGACGAGCCAGTCGTTTGGCTACAAAGCGCTCAGCTGCCAAGCAGCAGGGTTGGGGTTAGGGTGGGGTGGGTGGGGAGACCCCTTTCAAGAGATAAGAGGGCAGAGGAATTGTGAGTTTAAATGTCTGTAATTCCAACCTCCTGGGAATTATGGAGCAAGGTAGGGGCTGCTCTAGTTCTTTGCTTCCTTTTGAAAGAAATGTCTAAACCATGCAAACATTCCTTAGAATAGAATAGAAAATAGAATAGAAAATAGAATAGAAAATAGAATAGAAAATAGAATAGAAAATAGAATAGAAAATAGAATAACAGAGTTGGAAGGGACCTTGGAGGTCTTCTAGTCCAAAACCCTGCCTGGGCAGGAAACCCTACACCACTTCAGACAAATGGTTATCCAACATCTTTTTAAAAACTTCCAGTGTTGGAGCATTCACAACTTCTGGAGGCAAATTGTTCCACTGCTTAATTGTTCTAACTATCAGGAAATTTCTCCTTAGTTCTAGGTTGCTTCTCTCCTTGATTAGTTTCCACCCGTTGCTTCTTGTCCTGCCTTCTGGTGCTTTGGAGAATAGCTTGACTCCCTCTTCTTTGTGGCAGCTCCTGAGATATTGGAACACTGCTATCATGTCTCCCCTAGTTCTTCTTTTCATTAGACTAGACATACCCAATTCCTGCAACCATTCTTCATATGTTTTAGCCTCCAGTCCCCTAATCATCTTTGTTGCTTTTCTCTGCACTCTTTCTAGGGCAGGCGTCTTCAAACTTGACAACTTTAAGAGTTGTGGACTTCAACTCCCCAAATTCCTCCTCCAGTCATGTTAGCTCAGGAATTCTGGGAGTTGAAGTCCATAAGTCTTAAACTTGCCAAGTTTGAAGACCCTTGTTCTAGAGTCTCAACATCTTTTTTACATCGTGGCGACCAAAACTGAATGCAGTATTCCAAGTGCCTTACCAAGGTATTATAAAATGGTATTAATACTTCACATGATCTTGATTTTATCCCTCTGTTTATGTAGCCAAGAACTGAATTCCTACAGAACAGGGAATTTTTCTATCAGATGCCTGCAATCAACCGGGAAAGCCTCTTCAATCTCACCAGCTCTTCCAACTCATGATTCTGCAGATCATGAACCATGATTCTGTAAATCGTGGTCCAATTATATTGGACACTTGGCCCTTCCTGGGAATTCTAGACCAGGAGTGTCCAACCTTGGCAACTTTAAGATTTGTAGACTTCAACTCCCAGAATTCCCCAGTCAACATGAAGTCTACAAGTCTTGAAGTTGCCAAGGTTGGACACACCTGATCTAGACAACGATATCTCAGCACTTCAAGTAACATGATAGCATTACAGGATTTGTTTTGGTTTTTTTAATTAAGAACAGAGTTCTCTCCATTTTGTACAATTGTACACTCTGTTTTTCAGCCTGTCTTTCCAATTCATCAAAACGGTGTTTTCATTTTTTTTTGTCTTTTGGAATTGTAGATACCCTATTCAAATCATCTCATCATCAAAGTCATTCATGAAGTTCTTTTAGCTGGATAAATCTTTGGTGAGTGCTGGTTTTGAAGCCAGCGATGGGTTTACTTAATAACTGTCCCATGAAGATTACTTAGCTACTTTTAGCTCATAAGAGCAAAGTCTTCACATGTTTGTTTCAAGAAATCCCCAGGAAACAAGTCTCTATTTTTCAGAGAGCCCAGAGTAATATCACTGTAGCACACCAAACTTTTAAAAAGTTAATAAAAACAAAATAGATCCCCTTGGACACCACATTTACCGAGAAAAGAAAACATAACCATTGCATTTTTTTTTTCCAAGTGAGAAAGTTAAGATACACTTAATTCATCACCATGGAACCACTAGCAAATACCCAAATCACCCCCAGGAGTATATTTAGGGAAATTCTCTTTCATCTGTTGTCCACCCATACTGATCCTTTTCTCCAAACTGCCTGGGAAATATATACAACACAGGACCAATTGCTTGGAGGAAGAAACTGAAAGATGGAAGTACCCAGGTAGGAAATGATAAAACAGCCCTTGCTAAGCTTAGCTCCCGTCTTCTATGCCTTGTAAACCGATCTTAAAAATGCCTTTAAATGAAATTCGGAATGTAATAGCAGCTCAACCTGGGATCATCTAATACAGGGGTCGCCCACCTTGGCAACTTTAAGCCTGGAGGACTTCAACTCCCAGAATGCCCCAGCCAGCAAAGCTGGCTGGGGCATTCTGGGAGTTGAAGTCCTCCAGGCTTAAAGTTGCCAAGGTTGGAGACCCCTGATCTAATACAGGGGGGTCAAACTGGATTTCTTTGAGGGCTGGATCAGCATTGTAGTTCTCCTTTGCAGGCTGGCCGGGGGTTGAGGGGGAGACGGGACGGACGCCTCCTGCAACACTTGCTGGTGAAAATGTGGGCCCTGTGTGTGATCATGTCATTTTGGCTGGCAAAGTGCTGCAGGGGGCTGTCCAGTTCAAAAACCGTCCGCAAGGGTGCCATGCACACCCCCCCACCCCATTTGGGCTGCCAGAGGCACCGTGGGCCAGTCCTTTGCTATTTCCAGGTCGGTCCCACGGGTCAGATTTAAGCACCCCGCGGGCCGGATGTGGCCCGTGGGCCTTGGGGTTTGACACCCCTGATCTAATATAAGCAGTCTTCGACTTACAACCAAAATTGAGCCCAAATTTTCTGTTGCTAACTGAGACAGTTGTTAAGTGAGTTTTGCCCCCCTCTCATTCTACGAACTTTGTTGCTGCAGTTTTTTAGTGACTCACTGCAGTGGTTAAGTCAGGAACACGGTCGTTAAGTGAATCTGGCTTCCTCATTGACTTTGCTTGTCAGAAGGTCACAAAAGGGGATCACTGCAATTGTCATAAAATATGAGTCAGATGCCGGGGGTCTGAATTTTAATCACATGAACATGGAAAAGCTGCAATGGTTGTAAGTGTGAAAAATGGTCATAAGTCACTTTTCAGTGCTGTTGTTAACTTTGAACGGTCACTAAATGAGCCGTTTTAAGTCAAGGACTCCCTGTAGTATCAAATAATAAGAATTCCATGCCACCTGATCATACCGTATTTCCCCGAAAATACAACTTACTCCGAAAGTAAGTCCTAGCTTGATTTTTACACGTGCACCCAATATAAGCCCTACCCCCCAAAATAAGCCCTAATTAAGACTCCATCCACTCCAGGGTACACAAGTAAAAATTAAGCTAAGGTGGGGCTGAGGAGGAGTGGAGCTGCCTTACTACTTACCTTCGGACAGCTGCAGCCAGGCCTTGCACACCTCAGCCCATTTCTTCTGCAGCCAGCAGGGCTTATCTGAAGGCCTCTGGAGCTGATAACAGAGCTCCGGATCGATTTGGAGCTCTGTTATCAGTTGCAGAGGCCTTCAGGAAAGGCCGAAGAAGTTCCTGAAGGCCTCTGACAGTGAAAAGAAGGCCAGGGGCAACACACGCAAGTGAGGTGAGTCAGTGGACAACTACTCCCCCCAAAAAAAAAATAAGACCAGGTGCCTTTTTTTGGTTGCAAAATAATGTAAGACAGGGTTTTATTTTCAGGGAAACACAGTAGTTCGAAGTCTATTCTCCTGTGACGATTCCCTCTAAGACCCCAAGTTACCAAAACAGCCATAAAATTTCCGAGGAATCACCACAGTCCTGCACAGTATATATGTCTGTCTGTCTGTCCATTCAATGTAGATGGGCTTAGGAATCAAAAGGGCCGAGAAGACTGTCCATTGGTTTCAAGATTTCAAAAATAAATAAAAGCCTTGAATCTATGCCGGCCATTTCTTTATCTGCTGCTTTTAGAAGCAAGTTGGGATCTATCACCTCTTAAGTGACTCGTAAAATAGTTTAATCTGAAATCCCATTGCATTCCAGATGGTGTCTTTCTTAGCAAATGAGCTTTAGAAAGGCAACCACATCCACAACAAAAATAACACGAACAATTTTTAGAAGGATAATATGCATCACAAGCCAAATAAAGGCAGCTGCTTAATAAAGCTTCCTGTCTTGAGGGCAAAATAGATAAAAGCCAATGAGCTCGTTATTAGGACTAATTAATTTTTATTGCAACCCATTGATTTCTATGGGAACTGACCACACCTACCTTCTTTTGAGGTTACATTTCTCCAAACTTTAAACTGCAGTTAAAACAATTGCATTGCATCACGTACATTGAACGTTTGAGCAGGGGTGTCAAACTCGATTTCATTGAGGGCCGCATCAAGGTTGTGATTGACCGTGAGGGTCCTTGGTGGTTGTGGCTAACTCGATGTCACTTGTGTCGGGGGTGCCTGTGGTGGCCCGATTGCTCTGCCAGCAAAAATGGGCTCCCGAGCTCTGTTTCTGGCTGCAACGGCCTCCTGAAACCCTCTGCCAGAAAAAATGGAGCTCATGATGGCCGCACACAGCCCTCCATTTTCGCCGCCAGAGGCACCATGGGGCACTTCTTCTCTGTTATCAGGGTGGCGCCACGGGTCAGATCTAAGCACCCTGTAGGCCTTGAGTTTGACACCCCTGCTATTGAGCATTAAAAAGTCTTAGAGGTTATTTAATTCTCGGCTTTGCTAACCTGCTTCTATGGTATACATCAACTCTGCGTTCTCTCCTTTATCTTTGTCCAGGGCAGTGACCTGCAAAACTGCAGATCCGATGGCAGCTGATTCGAACACAGAGGCTTCGTACAGAGGACTAGTGAAGTAAGGGCTGTGATCATTGGAATCCTCCACATTTACAATGATCCTCGCCAAGTTACGCCGATAGGGAAACTCCTGGTCTCGAACCTGGAAAAAAGAGGAAATAATCTCTTCAGCATGACAAGTGAGAAATATTTGTCACTCTTATGCCCAGTTGGAAGATGGGAGTAGTTTTTAAGTTTGCTTCTCTTGTTTTTCTTAAAAGTTCCTGATGCGCTCCAGGGCATTTGTAAATATAGGACTCTTGTGGTTAGAATGTAATACTGCAAGCTACTTCTGCTGACTGCCAGGTTCTAGCAATTTGGTAGTTCAAATCCCACCAAGCTCAAGGTTGACTCAGCCTTCCATCCTTCCACGGTCGGTAAAATGAGGACCCAGATTGTTGGGGGCAATAGGCTGACTCTGTAAACTGCTTAGAGAGGCCTGTAAAGCCCTGTGAAGTGGTATATAAGTCTAAGTGCTATTCCTATTTTATACTTTATAATGCCTTGGTATAAACACCACACTTGGAATACTGCATCTAGTAAACAATGTAAAAAAGATGTTGAGACTCCGGAAAGAGTGCAGAGAAGAGCAACAAAGATGATTAGGAGACTGGAGGCTAAAACATATAAAGAACCATTGCAGGAACTGGGTACATCCAGTCTAGTGGAAAGAAGGACTAGGGGTGACATGATAGCAGTGTTTCAATATCTGAGGGGCTGCCCCAAAGAAGAGGGAGTCAAGCTATTACCCAAAGCACCAGAAGGCAGGACAAGAAGCAATGGGTGGAAACCAATCAAGGAGAGAGCTAACTTAAAATTAAGGAGAAATTTCCTGATAGTTAGAACAATTAATCAGTGGAACACCTCTAGAAGTTGTGGGTGCTCCAACACTGGATGGTTTTGAGAAGAGATTGGACAACTTTTTGTCTGAAATGGTATAGGGTTTCCTGCCTGAGCAGGACTAGAAGATCTCCAAGATCCCCTCCAACTCTGTTATTCTGTTAAAGATGTCTGTTGCAGCCTGAAGAGCTCCTGTGATCTGGCCTCCTAGTTTGAGAAGTGTTGTATGATTGTGCCCAGAAAGACTATTATTACTCCTCATCCTACCAAGCAAGTCATGGTGGACAACAGTTGCAGCATCTAATAGTTACCCACTTCAAGGTGCTCAACTTGTTCAATTTCTGAGAATGACTTCTGTTCTGACTCACGCCCTTTTCCAACAAATCAAACACAATCCAAAAGAAACAGAAAACCTTGCAATGTTTTTACAAAATAATTAGCTGTGATAAGTGCAAGCCTGGCCAAACTGTGCGAGTCTTGCCAAAAGATAACAGACAAGAAAGAATTTGCAATACAAGAATCTTCAAATACAAACTCAGGATACTGGAATGTCCACGAGGCTGGAGTTTCAAAACGTCTGTGCCTTCTGCAAAGTACGTTCGTTTCACAGCTTTATCCTCTTGAGGGAGGGACCATTACCTTGCAGCCTTACTCCCGAGTTGCCCGAGCTGTTGTAGCTGCTCTTTCCTCCGAGCAATCCTGCGCGCACGCGCACTTGGCACAGGCTCCTCGGGAACTTCCTCATCACTGCTGCCAGCCCCCACAATCTCTGAAGGCAGCAGTCCACTCCCTAATGTTCCTGGCCTCTCATGAGTCCTCGCTCTCCTCAGCTGTCTGCACCTGCTGCCGGCTAACCACAACAATTTCACACTTCACCACCCCCGGATATTACAAGTAGTCCTTGACTACAATTGAGCCCAAAATTTCTATTGCTAAGGGAGACAGTTGCTGAGTGAGTTTTGCCCTATTTTAGCATCTTTCTTGCTTGTTCAGTGAATCACACTGCAGTTGTTAAGTGAATCTGGCTTCCCCAGACTTTGCTTGCCAGAAAAATCACAAAAGGTGATCCCATGACCCTGGGACACATCAACCATCATTAATATGAACCAGCTGCCAAGCATCCAAATCTTGATTATGTGACTTTGGGGATAGTCGTAAGTGTGAAAAATGGTCATAAGTCCCTTTTTTCAGGGCCACTGTTAACTTCAAACGATCACTAAGCCACTGGTTGTACGTTGAGGACTGTCTGTATGGGAAATTGTAATTGGCAGGTGTCTTTTAGTCACTACAGTGAATCCAGAGGTGGTCTTCAGCAGGTTCTAACCAGTTCTGGAAAACTGGTAGCGGAAATTTTGAGTAGTTTGGAGAATCGGCAAATACCAGCTCTGACTGGCCCCACCCCCATCTATTCTCTGCCTCCCATTGAGTCCCAGCTGATCGCTGGGTCTTCTTTTGTTGCCCTGCACAAGAGAACAGAGCTGGAAAGCAGGTTAATGCGGTGGGGAGGAAATGGGGATTTTGCAATAACCTTCCCCCAGGAGTGGGGAGAGAATGGAGATTTTTCAGTATCCTTCCTCTGCCATGCCCACCATGCCACACCCACCAAGGCAGAACCAGTAGTAAAAAAATTTGAATCCCACCACTGAGTGAATCCAATTTCAATAATGCTAATAACATTTCTTAGGGCTTTTGGCACCTGAGATGGAGTTCAACGTGAGTGTGGAAATTCTTAAAAACCATCTTTTGGGGTGGTGGTGGTGGAGGGGGAGAAAGGTTATTGTTCCATTAACACTCTGCACGCACTTCACAGTGGGACAATTTCTACCGTGTAATTTAGGCCCCTGCAAATCAGTTATCTTCTGCCTTTCGAAGACCCGGCAGAAATCTGCAACAAAGCGGACCGTCTGGCTTTTAAGAGCTGAGCACAGCAAGAAAAAGTGATAATCGCTTTGTTAACAGCTTCCCAAAGAAGGTTTAAGATTCTGAAGAAAACACTTTAAAAAAAAAAGTTACCTCTGATAAAAGGGCCCTGACACTGGGAGATGATGATGACGTTCCCACTATGTTCGGCTTCAAGATGGTACAAGCATTTTGCAAGATAAAAATCCTCCGTTTGTATTAAACCTCACAAAGCCTCCATGGCAAATAAATGCATTGCCATGGAAGGCAGGGGAAAAGAAAATAAACCCTAATTATTGCCTCCTTAACCAAATCTAAAGCCGTTTTGCTTATCGGAAAGACTATAGCACTGCGCCTATTAAAGCTGGCAATTGTGTTGGAGAGAGCGAGAGCGCACAGCTTAATATTCTCCGCTTACCATTATGTTCAGGATGTGCTTATCTTGGGCTTCGTGGTCTAAACGCTCAGCGGTATACAGCACGCCTGTGTTGGGATCCATCCTGAATTTTCTCATGCTGATCGAATCCAGGCTGCTGTGAATGATGTAGCTGAGCTTGTGCTTCTCATCTCTGTCCATGGCTTCTACTTGAAGGATCTCGGTGTCAGGCATGATGTCCTCAGAAATCATCACGTCGTAGTGTGGGTGGGAAAATTCTGGACCATTATCGTTGTTGTCCAAAACTTTGATTAATACCTTTAGTTAAGTATAAAATGGGGGGGAGGGGGGGGAGAGAAGAAAGAACAAGATTTATACATCCACCTTTTGCCAAAAAGGCGTATGATTATTTGGACATATAGGACATACATTAAATTTCGCAGCTACTCAAGATTGTTGGCCGGGCAAGTACAAAAATAGCCAGGGAAATGATTGCAGCCTGGGGAACGGGGCTCTTCCCAGTCAATAGGAATGCTGATTTACCACCACCTTATTGGGTACTTAGGTGCCGAGGGCTTGGCAGCACAAGGAAATAATAGCCCATTGACAGCCTTCAACACACCAATCAACCAATTGGAAGGCATCACATAAATACAACTCATAGAACAGCACAAAGCATGTATTCCAGTAGAGGGAAGTTCCCTGAAGATGGGCTGCAGCATGAGTCCAAAAGCTTGGAAGAAAAACCTTTGGTCCTTATAACCAACCCAGATGGGATCTTGGAGCTACGATTGCATAAGAATAGAAGATAATTATTAGATTTAATGCTTTGGATGCAGGTGTGAAACTCATTTCATACTTACCTAAAACCAAAACTGAACGTAACTGTCCACTCCCAAAGGTGCTTTTCCAAAAGGCAACTGGACTTTCTTTGTTTTTCCTTGAAGACGTTTTGGATGAGAAGCAAAATGTCTTCAAGCAAAACGAAGAAAGTCCAATTGCCTTTTGCAAAAGCACTTTTCGGACAACCATGACCTGGATGACTAAGAATCTCCATAGACCTAACTGTCCATTGAACCCCTCACTGTCCACATCTTCTATTTCTTCTTCCAAAGAAAAGTCTTGCATTGCTCGTATGGAAAGATGTGTATGTTTACAGCCCAAAGAAAAGACAACTGCTGATGGATGTGGTATGATTCTTCAAAATATCTGAAAGGGGATTAGTCAATCAGAAAAAGGGAAAGACTTGAGAGCAAGACTCAATTTTATAGTCTAACATTAGGTTAAGATTTATGTCAAATGTTAATCCTATTTGGAGGGTGTTTGGTTACCCTATGATTTTGTATCTAAAAATAGCAGGAAGACATGGAATTGTTTTAGACATGTCAAACGCACGGCGTCACATTGCCGTCACGTGACATATCGCAACTTTTTTTCTCTTCGTGGGGCGGGCGTGGGCGTGGCCTGTGCGTGACACATCCGGCCCGCGGGCTGCCAGTTTGACACCCCTGTTTTGGACCATGGTCGACAGTGCTTTAAAAGGTAGAAAATAAAAATTAAAGTACGCATGAACTTGAGAGGCATTTGCTGAGCCATTTCTGAGTCAACCCTGAAGCTGACTTGACCGAGGCCATTTTGAGGCTTCAGTGTTGCCACACTGGAGCTGAGGGATAAGGAGGAGGGAATGGAAATAGAGGGGTTTCGTAACCAAAACAAAATACTTTCTCCTGGGAACCAAGGACATTACCACAGGTGGCCGGGGAGAGGAGGAGCAATGTCGCCTGACAACTGGATGGGACCTTGGTTGGACCATATGACTGACTGTTTGGGAAAAGGGGGAAACTTTTACTTTTAATTAGGGCAAAACGGCAGGAATATTCAGAGTCCGTTATCACCAGCTTGTGCCAATATATGACAAATAAAACTATTCTTTGAGGAACCTACTTGCTTCGGAGCTCTGATTATTATGGATGCATTACTTGGGACCCTGACATTCTGACTTAGAGGGGTAGGGATTTCTCCTTTTTTTCCTGAGTGGAAACCTTCATAAAAAGGCTGAACAAGGATCTGTTGAAGATGCTGTAGTCTC